>NC_053025.1:589119601-589228718 GCF_003073215.2 Triticum urartu
CCATGAACCGTAAACTCCAGGAGCCCTCCTGACGAACATTGCATACCACTTATCCTAGCAGTGCACGAGAGCAATAAGATGAAGCATCAAGCAATGGAACACACAAACAACATGTAATGGAGCACTCTAGGAGCAAGCAATGAATGAAGGAAATATGCCCTAGAGGCAATAATAAAGTTGTTATTTATATTTGCTTATATCATGATAAATGTTTATTATTCATGCTAGAATTGTATTAACCAGAAACTTAGTACATGTGTTAATACATAAGACAAACCGAGTGTCACTAGTTTGCCTCTACTTGACTAGCTCGTTGAATCAATGATGGTTATGTTTCCTAACCATAGACATGAGTTGTTATTTGATTAACAGGATCACATCAGTAGAGAATGATGTGATTGACTTGACCCATCCGTTAGCTTAGCACGATGATCGTTTAGTTTGTTGCTATTGCTTTCTCCATAACTTATACATGTTCCTATGACTATGAGATCATGCAACTCCCGAATACCAGAGGAATACTTTGTGTGCTACCAAATGTCACAACGTGACTGGGTGATTATAAAGGTGCTCTACAGGTGTCTCTAATGGTGTTTGTTGAGTTGGCATAGATCGAGATTAGGATTTGTCACTCCGATTGTCGGGGAGGTATCTCTAGGCCCTCTCGGTAATGTACATCACTATAAGCCTTGCAAGCAATGTAGCTAATGAGTTAGTTACGGGATGTAGCATTACGAAATGAGTAAAGAGACTTGCCGGTAACGAGATTGAACTAGGTATTGAGATACCGACGATCAAATCTCGGGCAAGTAACATACCGATGACGGGAACAACATATATCGTTATGCGGTTTGACCGATAAAGATCTTCGTAGAATATGTAGGAACCAATATGAGCATCCAGGTTCCGCTATTGGTTATTGACCGGAGACGTGTCTCGGTCATGTCTACATAGTTCTCGAACCCGTAGGGTCCGCACGCTTAACGTTCGGTGACGATCGGTATTATGAGTTTATGTGTTTTGATGTACCGAAGATTGTTCGGAGTCCCGGATGTGATCATTGACATGATGAGGAGTCTCAAAATGGTCGAGACATAAAGATTGATATATTGGACGACTATATTCGGACAGCGAATGAGTTCCGGAGGTCACAAGGATATTTATCGGAGTGCCGAGGGGGTTATCGGAACCCCCAGGGGAACTAATGGGCCTACATGGGCCTTGTGAGAGAGAGGAGGGGGCCTAGGGCTGCCCCCCCTTGGGATTCCGAATTGGACAAGGAGGGGGGCGGCGCACCCTCTTTCCTCCCTCTCTCCTCTCCTTCCTTTCCACTTCCCCCTTCCTAGTTGGACTAGGAAAAGGGGAGTCCTACTCCTACTAGAAGGAGGACTCCCCCTCTCCTTGGCGCGCCCCTAGGCCGGCCGGCCTCCCCCTTGCTCCTTTATATACGGGGGCAGGGGGCACCCTAGAACACACAAGTTGATTGTTTCCAGCCGTGTGCGGTGCCCTCTCCACCATAATCCACCTCGGTCATATCGTAGCGGTGCTTAGGCGAAGCCCTGTTTTGTTAGCATCATCATCACTGTCATCACGCTGTCGTGCTGATGAAGCTCTCCCTCGACACTCTACTGGATCGTGAGTTCGTGGGACGTCACCGAGCCGAACGTGTGCAGATCGTGGAGGTGTCGTACCTTCGGTGCTAGGATCGGTCGATCGTAAAGACGTACGACTACATCAACCGTGTTGTCATAACGCTTCCGCTTACGGTCTACGAGGGTACATGGACAACACTCTTCCCTCTCGTTGCTATGCATCACCATGATCTTGCGTGTGTGTAGGAATTTTTTTGAAATTACTTCGTTCCCCAACAATGAAGCACACAAGCAATGGAGTAGAAGAGAAAATAGTAAGCATGCATGATCATACCGCATAGCAAGTTCAACCTACCACTACTATGGTGTCATCCTACCACCACATCCAAAAGAGGGTGTAATCCTACCACCGCAAGTTCGTGATCACCGTGAGGGGTTAGTATATACCACCTCACCAGAATATATAGACCATAAGATTGTTTTCAAACCCTAGATACACAAAATATAGGTCATCATCGTCGTCGTCCTTGTCACCATCTCCATCGAGGATCATGCACGTCGTCACCATCACCAGAAGCAGCACTAGTAGTAATGCTTTCCCAGCCAGGTCCTCAGCCAGAGCACCCAGTGGGCATCTCCCATGGCAACAAACCCAACACCCTAGGCTTTGTTCTCTAGTAGGTGACTGAGAGCTGCCATGAGAGCCTCTGGGCTGAAGCCACCTTGCTCCAGACGGCACCTGATACGTCTCCAACGTATCTATAATTTATGAAGTATTCATGCCATGTTTGCAACAATTTTATAGGGTTTGTATGATTTTATTAGAACTAACCCGGACTGCCGTTGTTTTCAGCAGAACTACCATGGTGTCATTTTTTGTGCAGAAATAAAAGTTCTCGGAATGGGATGAAAATTTACGATGATATTTTTATGGACCAAAAGAGACCCCCGAAGCACAAGAGTTGGGCCAGGAAGTGATCGAGTAGGCCACAAGCCTGCTAGCCGCGCCCTACCCCGGGGGCGCTAGCTCCAGGCTTGTGGGCCCCTCGGGCACCCCCTTGACGTGAGACCGATGCCAAAAAATATTATAAATACCCAAACCTCCGAAAAGAACCCTAAATCAGAAGTTCCACTGCCTTAAGCCTCTGTAGCCACGAAAACCAATCGGGGGCCCGTTCCGACACCCTGTCGGAGGAGGAAATCATCACTGGAGGCCATCTTGATCATCTCGGCGGTCACCATGATGAGGAGGGAGTAGTTCACCCTCGGCGCTGAGGGTATGTACTAGTAGCTATGTGTTTGATCTCTCTCTTGTGTTCTTGATTTGGCACGATCTTGATGTACCTCGAGCTTTGTTACTATATTTGGATCTTATGGTGTTCTTCCCCCTCTACCTTTTTGTGATGAATTGAGTCTTGCTCTTTGATGTTTTGTTATATTGGATTGAGTATTGGATTTGAGAACACTTGATGTATGTCTTGCGATGGAATATCTGTCGTGAAAATGGGATGTTCTATTGATTCACTTGATGTATGTTTTGGCACTCAACTCGCAGATTCCTGAGGTGACATTGGGGTAATCTATGCATAGGGGTTGATGCATGTTTTCGTCCTAGTTCTCCGATAGAAACTTTGGAGTGATTCTTTGTTGCACGTTGAGGGATTGTTATATGATCCAATTATATTATCATTGTTGAGAGACTTTGCACTAGTGAAAGTATGAACCCTAGGCCTTGCTTTCAAGCATTGCAATACCGTTTTTTCTCACTTTTGTTACTAGTTACCTTGCTGTTTTTACATTTTCAGATTACAAAAACTTATACCTACTATCCATATTACACTTGTATCACCATCTTTTCGCCGAACTAGTGCACCTATACAATTTACCATTGTATTGGGTGTGTTCAAGACACAAGAGACTCTTTGTTATTTGGTTGCAGAGTTGTTTGAGAGAGACCATCTTCATCCTACGCCACCCACGAATTGATAAACCTTAGGTCATCCACTTGAGGGAAAATTGCTACTGTCCTACAAAACTCTGCGCTTGGAGGCCCAACACGAGTCTACAAGAAGAAGGTTGCGTAGTAGACATCAAGCTCTTTTCTGGGCCGTTGCCGGGGAGCTGAGTGCTTGAAGGTATATCTTTAGATCTTGCAATTGAATCTTTTATTTTCTTATTTTATCACTAGTTTAGTTTATAAAAGAAAACTACAGAAAAAATGGAATTGAGGTTGCCTCATATGCTTCATCTTTTTAATGTCTTTCGTGAAAATGATGGAAAGACAAATTATGCTCAAGTGTTAGAAGAATAAGTCAATAAACTGTTTGGCACTAAATTGAATAGTGGATTTTGTGTCAAGAGTGACAGGGATGGGGGTTTGGGTTGGTCTTTTCACATACGACTGTCTGAGCAGAATAATTTCCTTACTTTAAAAAATGTGGCAAATTGCATTTCATTAGTGATGGCTTTGCAACAAATTACATGAGCGAGCTGTTCATATATTTTTGGCTCGGGGGGCGTCACAGGTGATGAACGGCTTGTCCCCCTTGATGGCTGTGGCGGATCGGCAAGAACACGGGGGGAGGGGGTGCTAGGGCAGAGAGCGGGGTGGTTGGCCGGGGACTCCTCCTTGGCAGTCTGTGAGAAAGTACGGTGTGAAGGAGAGAGGGCATCATGGTGAAGATGAGGTGGGAGTCTTCCGATTTTAAAGGAGAGGGCTTCGGTGAGAAATGTCCTGCTGTGGTGGGAAATCGAGCGGGAAGGGGAGCGTTTGTCAGGAAAAAGGAAGGGTGCGTCGTGGTGTAAGGTTTTTGTGTTGGGACCTCGTGTGGGAGGTTTCTACCCCACATATGGGTTAGATTGGGGGGGGGGGGGGGGGGGGGGCTGGATTGTCCATACGGTTGGATTTGGGGGAGCCTGCTAGGCGCCCATTTGATGTCCGAACATGCCCGAATGTATGAAGGAGAAATGAACTTCGACCTTGGAGGCAATCTTAATCGTTTGTTTGATTCATCTATATGCATTGTAGGTTGTAGCAACGCACAGGAGTTCTACAAGTTTTTTTAGTATAGAGATGTCGGGGAGGTAGGGTTCGTTGGGTGGGAGGGAGGAGATTGACGAAGGTAACCTGAGCAAGTTAAGATTTTGTTTTCATATTAGGAAAATTGTGATTGTGATTCAATACTAGAGTTAATGTCAGATAATAATTGGTATATTGCACGGGATTAGCAATCTGTTATTGTTACTAAAAAAGCAATCTGTTATTGAGAAATATTTTATTTTATTTTGAAAGTTTATTTAGAAAAATCTTATGTCTGTATTTTAAAAATATAATTGCATCAATATGGTGTAATTTTTGAATTCTTAATTACGTAATATTAATGTGATTTAGTTGAGTCGGTACCTGCCAAAGCAAGCATGAAAAATCAAAATGGAGAGATAATGATAAGAGATGAGGCAAAAATAAACCACTATGCCAACCTACCAACTCCCGAAAGATTACATCCAAAACGGAACGTTTTGATTGGTTGAACCTGTCGTCCCGTGGATTGTATATCCTCACCATCCATCCGATTTTCCTCAATACGGGATTTTACCTTGCGTCGTTAAAGACACTATAAAGCGCTAGCTAGGTCTGATTGATTTGGTAAAATATTGCAAAAGCAAAATATTGATACATTTTCATGTATTACTTATCTTTTCCGTCGCTGGTAAAATAGTACAACATATTGATTTTCATTCCAACTGTTATTCCGTTCCATTCCTTGCCTGCATAAATACACGCCGCCGACTGCTGCGATATGAGAGTCACGGTAAGCACGATACGATGGCGGTCATGGCGATGCATCAGCAGGTTGGTTTACTCCTCACCCTCATGCTCTTCCTGGCGGCTGCAGACGGCAGCCTCGCCGTCGGCACTCCGTCCGCGATCATCAGAACGACATGCGCCGCTGTGGGCCGACCCGGCGGGGAAGTGGGTTACGACACCTGCGTGGGCTTGCTCTCGGCCGACCCGGCAGCCGCGGCCGCCAAGGACGCAGGTCAGCTCGCCCTCGTGGCCACCAACCTCACCGTGGCCAACGTCACGTCGACGGTGCTCGTCCTCGACGACCTCGTCAAGAATCTCAGGGACTGCCTCCGCTACTACAGGAACATGAACAAGACCCTGGACGCCGCGCTCGGTGACCTACGTGCCGGGCGCGTCGAGGCGGCGTCAACAAATTGTTGGATGCCTCTGGAGTGCCCGACAGCTGCGACATCCAATTGTTCGAGGGGAGTGCGAAGAAGAACCCGATGAGGAAGGAGAACACCGACGCCGATTTGCTGTCCCGACTGGCATACGCCATTACTGACTTGCAGCTGCCGTATCCTCCTCGGCACCGACGTTAAGTTTGATTCTTGGTCTCTTTGGCACCGTCCTCTATACCCAGCTGTTGCTAGCTGATTTCCATTTGCTCGATCGATCGTGTAAAATTGCTATTTGTTGTCCAACGTGTGCGATGTCACCTCCATACACACAATGGGCTCTATGTGACAGATCATAGCATCTCTCGTGCGGTAATTGTTACTCCTACTTCTTTGACATTTCGCTTCCCATGGACGACAGGCTGCATGAGTCCCCCTATTCCCTGCGCAGTGCAACGAATAGGGGTCGAATTTCATTTCACATGTTTAAAAGGGAAAATATTAACCATGTTTCAAAAAGGAATGTGTGCATATTTATGGAAAAATCATCATGATGGTCTAAAGTATTTATCGCATATTTAAAGTTATTCATTGTGCATTATTGACATTGTCAGCCTTCTTATCTGAAGTACCCTTTTTGAAACTAGTAGTCTTTTTGACCATCAACACTTGATGCTTTTTCTTAATTTTTTAATGGTAGTGACCGAAGAACCCTGTCAATTGCTACTTCATCAGGAATAGCAACCTCAACTGATTGAGGTGATTGGCGTACCCAAACATTTGAGTATGTGCTCATTAACGGAGTTGTTCTCCTCCATCTTACAGTAGAGAAATTGTCTGAGGCTTCATACCTCTCCACACGGGCGTGAGCCTCAAAAACCATTTTCAGCTCCTGCATCATCTCATATGCCCCGTGGTGCTCAAAACATTTTTAAAGCCTTGGTTCTAAGCCATAAAGTATGACTCACTGAACTATCGAGTAGTCATCAACCCGAGTCTGCCAGATGTTCATAGCATCTACAGTCGAGGGAGCGGGTGGCTCACCTAAAGGTGCACCAAGGACATAAGCCTTATGTGTAGCAGTGAGAATAATTCTCATATACAGACCAGTCCGCATAATTACTTCCATCATCCCACACAAACCCCCAAGTAGGAGATGGCCATTCGTCTTGCGCTCCGTCGCTTTCGGGTGGAGTCCTCCGACGGCAGCGGCCGAACTCCTTCCTCCGGAAATCCATTTGCGTCTGTCCAAATGACGCATGGATCCCGCGCGAGGCGTGTTGCCCCTGCCTCATCGGAGGCAATGCGGTCCATATGGCGTCCGAACGCGATGGTGGATGCGCAACCGCTTCGTTGGCGCACTGAGGCGGAGGTGAACGCATGGGCGTCGTCCGACGCAAGTATGGTGCTGTTGGGGGACGTAGCAGAAATTCAAAAAATTTCCTACGTGTCACCAAGATCTATCTATGGAGAAATCAGCAACAAGGGGAAGGAGAGTGCATCTACATATCCTTGTAGATCGCTAAGCGGAAGCGTTCAAGAGAACGGGGTTGAAGGAGTCGTACTCGTCATGATCCAAATTACCGGAGATCCTAGTGCCGAACGGACGGCACCTCCGCGTTCAACACACGTACAGCCCGGTGACGTCTCCCATGCCTTGATCCAGCAAGGAGAGAGGGAGAGGTTGAGGAAGACTCCATCCAGCAGCAGCACAACGGCGTGGTGGTGGTGGAAGAGCGTGGTACTCCAGCAGGGCTTCACCAAGCACCGCAAGAGACGAGGAGGGAGAGGGGTAGGGCTGCGCCAAGAAGGAGAGGAACTCGTGTGTCTTGGGCAGCCCAAACCTCAAGTATATATAGGGGGAGGGAGGGGTTGCGCCTCCACCTAGGGTTCCCTCCCTAGGGGTGGCGGCAGCCCCCAGATCCCATCTGGGTGGCGGCCAGGTGGAGGGGAGAGGGAGGCGCACCAGGCATGGGCCCTAAGTCCCATCTGCCCTTAGGGTTTGCCCCCCTTCCTCCCCTTAGGCGCCTTGGGCCCTTGTGGGGGGCGCACCAGCCCACCTGGGGCTGGTCCCCTCCCACACTTGGCCCATGCAGCCCTCCGGGGCTTGTGGCCCCACTTGGTGGCCCCCGGGCCCCTCCCGGTGGTCCCGGTACGTTATCGATAAAACCCAAAACTTTTCCGGTGACCAAAACAGGACTTCCCATATATAAATCTTTACCTCCGGACCATTCCGGAACTCCTCGTGACGTCCGGGATCTCATCCGGGACTCCAAACAACATTCGGTAACCACTTATATCTATTCCCTATAACCCTAGCGTCATCGAACCTTAAGTGTGTAGACCCTACGGGTTCGGGAACCATGCAGACATGACCGAGATAACTCTCCGGTCAATAACCAACAGCGGGATCTGGATACCCATGTTGGCTCCCACATGTTCCACGATGATCTCATCGGATGAACCACGATGTCAAGGACTTAATCAATCCCGTATACAATTCCCTTTGTCTAGCGGTACTATACTTGCCCGAGATTCGATCGTCGGTATCCCGATACCTTGTTCAATCTCGTTACCGGCAAGTCTCTTTACTCGTTCCGTAACACATCATCCCATGATCAACTCCTTGATCACACTGTGCACATTATGATGATGTCCTACCGAGTGGGCCCAGAGATACCTCTCCGTCACACGGAGTGACAAATCCCAGTCTCGATTCGTGCCAACCCAATAGACACTTTCGGAGATACCCGTAGTGCACCTTTATAGCCACCCAGTTACGTTGTGACGTTTGGCACACCCAAAGTATTCCTACGGTATCCGGGAGTTGCACAATCTCATGGTCTAAGGAAATGATACTTGACATTAGAAAAGCTTTAGCATGCGAACTACACGATCTTGTGCTATGCTTAGGATTGGATCTTGTCCATCACATCATTCTTCTAATGATGTGATCCCGTTATCAATGACATCCAATGTCCATGGTCAGGAAACCGTAACCATCTATTGATCGACGAGCTAGTCAACTAGAGGCTTACTAGGGACATGGTGTTGTCTATGTATCCACACATGTATCTGAGTTTCCTATCAATACAATTCTAGCATGGATAATAAACGATTATCATGAACAAGGAAATATAATAATAACTAATTTATTATTGCCTCTAGGGCATATTTCCAACAGGTGCAACATGCACACTGTGCAAGGCAGCGGGTGCGAGAGGTGGCAGCAGCCATCGTGGCGGATGTTGGCGAGGCGGAGTCACACTCTTCGACGCTGTGTATGGTGCACGGCCACCCCGGACGCCGCAAACCTGTTGTGGTGCACGTAGCTGGTTCCGACCACGACGAATCCATCATCGATCCCACGTCCACCGGAGACGTGCAAGCGACATGCTCCGACAGGAAGAGTAGCATGGTAGGCAGTGACTCGAGTCATGTTAACCACTATGTGTCTCATGTCCTACTCTATCTCGCCGGTGACCGGAGCAACACCTGGCATGACATTTTAACATGGATGGCGAGGAGGTGGGGTCGTTCGGTGGGAGGGAGGAGATCGACCAAGGTAACATGAGGGATTCCCTTTTAATGTTAGAGATATGCAAGATATAAGATTTTATTTTTTATTAGGAAAAATTGTGACTGTGATGCAATAGTAGAGATAATAATAGATAAGAAAATGATGTATGGCACGGGATTAGCAATTTGTTATTGAGAAATAATTGATTTTATTTTGGATGGTTATTGAGACAATTTCTATGGCTATCTTTTAGAAAAGTGATTGCACATATATGGTGTGAGTTTTGAAATTATTGATTTACGTAATATTTACGTGATTTAGTTGAATCGGCACCTACCATGAAAAATCAGAGTTGAGAGGTGGTGATGGGAGGTGAGGCAAAAATAAGTGAAAATAAACCATGTATGATTACTTCCAAACTTTCTGATTTATGATCGACGAATGGCAGTCATTAACACACGATCTAGTAACTGATTTCTCCCAATAAACACGGGATTTTATCTTGCGTCGTTAAAGACACTAAAGCGCTAGCTAGCTAGGTCTGATTGATTTGGTAAAGATTGCAAAATCAAAATATTGATTTCATTCCAACTATTACTTAATCTGTTCTATTCGTTGCCGGCATAAATACACGCCGACAGTCACGGTGAGGGTGAGGGTGAGGTGACAGGTGAGTAGGACCGACGACAGTCACGGTGAGGGTGAGGGTGAGGTGAGTACGACCGACGACAGTCAGTCATATGGCGATGCATCCTCAGGCTGCTCAACTCCTCGCCCTCATCCTCCTCCTGTCTACCGGAGACGGCATCCTCGCCGTCGGCACTCCGTCCACGATCATCACAAGGACATGCGCCGCTGTCGGCCGATCCGGTGGGCAACTGGGTTACGAGTACGACTCCTGCGTGGGCGCACTCTCGGCCGACCCGGCGGCCGCGTCCGCCAAGGACACACGTGAGCTCGCCGTCGTGGCCACCAGCCTCACCATGGCCAACGTCACGTCGACGGTGCTCGTCGTCGAGGACCTCGTCAAGAACCTCGGCGGCTGCCTCCGCTACTACAGGGAGATGAACAGGACCCTGGAGGGCGCGCTGGGTGACCTCCGTGCCGGGCGCGTCGAAGCGGCGTCCGACAAACTGTTGGAGGCCAACCAAGATCCCGACAGGTGCGACCTGCTCTTGTTCGAGGGGAGCGCGAACAAGAACCCATTGGGCAAGGAGAACATCTACGCCGACTGGCTCTCCCAACTGGCATATGCGATTGCTACCTTGCCGGCGCCGGATCCTCGGCACCGACGTCAAGTTTAACTCTTGGTCTCATGCGGCTTATTAATCTAGCTACGCAGCTAGATGGTGATTGATTTGATTTCCCGTTTTTCGATCGATCGCATAAAATGAAGGAAAACGCTTGTGTGCGGCGCGCCTGCCGAACTCACGCGCGCGGCGCTACACCCACCAACGCCAAAGTGCCACGTGTTCTGCAGGCCCACGCACATCCCTTCCTTGTTTCTCCTCTCTCCCGCACGCTCCGCCATGGCCATGCTCCTCCTCTCTTCCTACGCTCGCCGCCATGGCTGCGCGCTCTCCTACCACCCCCCTTCCACTCACTCAACGATAACCCACGCCCCACGGCTCTGCCAAACGCCCTCATCTCCATGGCTCGTCCAAGCTACCACAAGGCCGACTGGACACGCGCGACACAGGCAAGGGGCATGGTTGCATCCAGCACGGCTGCGAGGTGCGACCCAGCGCGCGATGCAGCTGCATCTCGCACGGGTGGCGAGCTGCAACGGTCACCATGGGCTAGCTGGGGAACCTTGCTCACGTTTGCTGCAACTGTTGAAAGAAAAAGCTTCAACTGTGCAAGGGAAAAGTTTCAACCAGCAATAGAGAAAGCTTCAACAGGGCATTGCGCAGTGGAAAAAACTACAAATGTTGACAAAAAAAGCTTCAATAATTGACAGGTAAAGTTTCAACCGGCGATAGACGAAGCTTCAACCGGGGCACCGTACAATGAAAAAAGCTACAACATTGACAGAAAAAGCTGCAACTTGTATGGAAAAAGTTTCAACCGGCGTTTTGATAAAGCTTCAAATCGGGCACAATGAAAACCAAAAAAGTTTCAACCATTTGCCTGAAAAGCTTCAACTGTATGTGAAAAGATTCAACCAGCATTTGAGAAAGCTTCATTCGAGTACAGCGAAAAGGAAAGGGCTTCAACCATTTGCATGAAAATCTTCAACCATTCGCCTTAAAAGCTTCAACAGTATATGTGGAAAAAGCTTCAGCCAAGGGAACGCCGATGGTACGAGCAGACAATGGCGAGAGGTGCGGCCGGCAGCACGGTGCTGCCGCGACGGACGCGCTACGGCAACGGGGGCGGGGCTAGGTACTGCAAGGTGAGAGGCACCGGCCGTCTTTGCGTTGTTTTAGCTACAAGGGGTGATGGCGTCCCCTTGGAACCGGGCGACAACCGGCAACAATGCGGAGGGCGGCCAACTGCGATCTGTCAGGGGGGGCGAGGGACGACCTGCTGCGAGGTCTGCAGCCCGGTGGGGGCGGCGCACGGTTCGGGAAAATACACAGAGAGGGAGGATGTGGGGATCTCGCGATGGTGGAAGATGAAGACGACGACGGGCGTGGGCCAGCTGGCAAATCGAGCGGTCACACGCACGCTAATCGTAGAACTGCGGTACGACCAGCCCAAATTTGGGCCGGTACGCCGCCTACCACTGCCCTAAACTCTATGTGACAGATAAGGGCATCTCCAGCCGTTCGGCCCCCCAGGGCGCCTAAATAGAGCGGCCTGGTGGCGTGCCGGCGCTAGTTCGGCCCTTGGGGGCGACCTAGCTCCCAGTCACGCCCCCAAGCGCCGGCCCCAGTATGTGGGAAATTTGAACTAGGTCGTTCCCGCTCACAAAAGACGCCACAAATCCGGCGATCGGACGTAGTCTGGCGTTACAAAAAACAGAGCGCCGCACGCTGCAAGTTCGCGTGCGCAACGAATCACTCGGCGGGGTCGGCTCCAGGCGTTGGCGGAGTCGGCATGCGCGGGATCGGCGGTGTCGGAACTGCTTCGGTGCTGGGCTGTGTCGGCGCGGCTTCGGTACTGCTGGGCGGCGATGTAGAGGCGTCGTTCGGGCTTGGCGTCCGTGTGGCCGTGGGCGCGGGAGTTGGCGTCGTCGGCATCGTCGGCGTTGCCGTCTGCATCTGGTTCAGGATGAGGCCGCGCTCCGCCATGTACCACGCCCTGAGCTGCTCGTCGTTGCTCTGGAGCATGTCCGCCCCTCCCATCAGAAAAGCTATGTTGGTGTTCCTCTTCTTTGCGGCGACGTTCGTCCGGAGCAGGTCGACGTTGGTCTGAAGCAGGTCGAGCTTGATGGCGCTGTTCGTCATCAGCGACGACCACCGCGCCTCGGTCTTCTCTTCACGTAGGACGGCCCGGGCCTGGGCGTCGGCGAGGCAATGCTCGATGGACTTCTGCACTCGCGCGGTTGCCGCGTCGGCATTTTTCCCCTTCTTTGCCAATTTGTGGCCATCCGGCCGCCCCTCTGACGCGCCCGGAGTCGTCGCGTCCGGCTTGTATGTCTCCTTGGCCTTGTCGAGGGTACGTCGGACTTCCGCCCACTTCTCGCACTTGTCAATGCGCTTGTAGACGTGGAGGTACTTGAAGTCGGCGTCGAGGTTGTCGCGCCGATCCATGATGAACATGCGCAGCAACTGCGCGGAGGAACAAACAGTTAGCGGGCGGCGGGCGTAGACGACGAAGAGATGCGGGCGAACGGCGTGCGTACCTGATCCTCAACGCTGGCGCCGCTCTCCGGGCGAGCCGCGACCTCCTCGACGATTCCATGCCATTTGTTGCACGCCCCCTAGATATGCCTCCAATGGTTCGCCATCGCCTTGGAGCCGCGCTGCATGTAGATGCCTTTGAAGTAGGGGTCGACGAGCTTCTGCTCGTCGAACTCGGCCTTGATGCGGTCCCAGTAGGTCTCGAAGCTCTGGTTCGTGCCGGTGGTCGGGTCGAGGCAGACGACTTTCCATGCTTCGGCGAGGCATTCCTCCTCCTTGGACGTCCACTTGATGTGTGGTTCGCCTGGCCTAGCCGCCCGCTTCTTCTTCTGGCGCCTCTTCGTCGGATCAGGAGCCGGCTCCTCCTCCTCCTCCTCGTCCTCCTCCTCCTCCTCGGGTTCCTGCGCTTCGTGCGCGTCCTCGCCGTAGACGTAGCCGAGCTCGGCCTCCATGTCGCCGCTGAGATCCACTACCTCGTCCTGGGTGGCGAACCCGGGAGACGCGGCGGCCGCGGTCGATCCTGTCGCGATGATGTCGTCCATGTCGGCTCTTGTGTCGTCGGTGTCGCCGAGGTGCGAGAAGGGCAGCGGTCCACGACGGAGATGGGGCGTCGGTGTGGACGCGTAGGCGGGCGGCGAGTAGTTGTATGGAGGGTACTGCACGCCGACGAAGGCGGGCGAGGGTGTGCACGTCGCGGGGTGGCCATGGGGGAAGATCACGTTTGGGTTGAACCCACCGTGCGCGTCGCCGTCGGCGTAGCCGGGCGACGACGATCCCCATGGAGATCCGACGCCTTGCTGTCCCCAGGGCGCGTACTGGGCGTGGCTGACGACGGGTGGATTCATCATCCCCGCGTGATCGACCGATGAGGAGGAGGACGCCGCGCGTGCCGCGTTGTCGCGGGCCTTCTTGGCGATGGCCCTGTTCCGCCGGTCGGTGGTGACTGCGTCACGTCGCTGAACTTCCACCCTCCACTCGGCGTTCGACATGCTCGGTGGCTTCAATGGCGGCGCCCTCGGCTTCCTCTGCTTCGGCTGGGCCACGGTGCCAGTCGTGGTTGCCGCCGCGCGCGGCATGGCGTACTTCTTCGACGGCATGGCGGCGACTGGAAGGCGAGCGGGAGGGGGTTTGGTGGGAGAAAAGGAGGGAGTGGCGGGAGGAAGGCGAGCGAGTGGGAGGGATGCGAGGGAAAAGCGTCAAGAAACGACGGGAAAAGACCCTCGGGTCGCCGCCAGGGCGGACCCACGCGCCTTTTTCGCTTGTGCCGGCTCCCCAAGCGCCCCTCAGGGCGTCGGGTTCGGCCTGGGTCCACAGGCATCAGTTTTAATCCGAGCCGGCGAAAAACGGGCTTCTGGGAGCGCAACTGGGCCGTTTTTTGGCGCCGGCACGGCAAAACGTCTGAGAAAGGCCTGTTGAGGCCGCGGCTGGAGATGCTGTAACATCTCATATTTGTCTCAAAAAAAATAACATCTCATACGGGGATTGTTACTCGTTTCATATTTTGTCTCAGAGGCAGCATATGAGTGCCCCTACTCCCTGCACAGTGCGACGAAGAGACGTGGAAACGCCCACGCAGGCGCACGCCTGGGCCAGGCCCATGTCCGGCTTTTTATTTTCTTTCAGAATTTTTTTTGTTCATTTAAAAATCATCATGATGGTCAAAAATATTTATAGCATATTTAATGTTTTTTTAATATCAGTACAGACACAAGCGCTCATATACACGCGCATACACTCACCCCTATGAACACACACGTACACCCTACCCCTATGAGCACCTCCGAAAGACTAAGCAGTCACCATTGAATGCGCATCGCCGGAAATTCCTGGTGGGCTGGGGATACCACAGTCCCTTTAACCATCCAACCACAGGTTAGTTTGTGCATATTTAATGTTGTCCATTGTGTATTTATACACATTTTGTCACATATCTATAAAAATATTCGTCGCACACGTATCTATTTGAAAAAGGTTGTCGCATATTAAAAACAATATTCTTCGTGTATCTAAGAAATGTTCATCATATATCAAAATGTTGGAAATGTGCATCACATATCTAAGAAAATATTCATCATGTTTTTGTAAAAAGCGTTGCAAAAATGGTTATCACGTCTTTAAAAAAATTATGTATAGAAAAGGAAGACATAAAAAGAAAAAAGAAAAGGGTAAAATACTCGAAAGAAAATAAGAAGATAAAAAATTGTAAAAAAACAAAAGAAGCCAAGGAAAAATTAATAAAAGAAAAGTTAGTAGCAAAATTAAAAAAAAACGGAAGGGGCGTGCTAAGCGTCAACCTTATAATTTGGGGGGATAATCAATCGCCCCATAAGCCATCCGGTCTACTCCTATCTATGATCCCCACGCCACCAGACATTTCAGCCATCGTCCTCCCACCACCGTGCGCGCACAGGGGAGAAATAGTCTAGGGCAGCGAACTCTAGCGAGTGTTGCGCTTGCTTTGCGGCAATTGGCGGCGATAGGCCTGCAGCAGGGCGCGTCCGTAGCGGGGCTCCTACAAGATGAGTATCAGATCTTGGCTCTCAGCGGTCGACGCTACGATAAAGGCTCCGCTGCACTGGTATCCACTGTTGGTGAATGTCCACGACACTATGCTCTAGATTACATCAAAGCGTCTATCGTTGTAGAAGTCAGCTCATCTTGAAGCGGCGATGGTCAGTCCCATTTTGTACATGACTTGATACTAGACGGGGAAGAGAGTGCCCTAGTGCTATAGGCAGGGCCGGCCCTGGGGCATGGGCAGAGGGGCGACGGTCCAGGGCCCAGGCCGAAGGGGGGCCCATGATGTAGTACACATATAGTATAGTCCAGAAAAAAATAAACAAGGAAAAAATTATGAGAGGAAGAAAACAAGATGGGCTCGGCCCATCGGATCGCCTGGTAATGCGTAGCAAGGCGTCGCACACGCAAGTCACAGCCGCTCGATACACGCATACGTGTGAAACAAATCAATCAGAATGTCTGGCTTTCCCTTTCTTCTCAAAAATAAAAAAAATCTGACTTTTCCCATTCGTCGCTCGTCGGTTCTTCTTGGTCGTCTCATCTGCCTGTCGCTCTGTCGTTCCTCGCTCGGTGCCTCAGCCGCTCGTTGTCTCCACGGCACGCAGCAATCCGATAACTCGGCCTTCCAGCAATATGGCAATACATATGTATGCAAACGCAGGTCCGTACCCAATATTCATGTTCGGATGTTCCTGATCCATTCGTCCATCCCTAATTTCAGTAGTTTCTTTAGTACGTATATTAAACTATTCATCCCATGAAGTATCTATTTTTTGATGTATAATTTTCTAATTCAATCTTTCATAGTATGTATTCAATCATCTTAATTTTTTGTCATTCTGTGTACATGTCTAGGGTTCTGATCATCCGATCTATAAATTTCTAATTCGTTGTCTACTCTTTGCTTCGTAATATTAGGACATTAGCATGCCATGTTGCCTAAGAAGCATTTGTCGGGTGCTGAAAAAAGAAAAAAAAGAAAGAAATACATTTGAAAATTCAACCACTGAAGGGTTCTTTGACAAAGTATTTTACATCTTCAAGTATTGTTGATGTCAGTGAAGAACATAGGCAAGGAACTAATTCCGAGCATGAAAATTCAGATGTTAAGGTCAATGAAGATTGTGAAAGTATACAGAGAAGCAAATAAATTTGTTTCCTATTTGAGATAATCATGTCATGTTTGTTTTATTTTGCATTGTCCAACAACTATTGTAGTCAAATTTCAAACTAAAAATGTGTGGTCGAAAGTTTACTTTTAGTATTATGCAAATAAAGTTATATATATATGTATCACGCAAACACATACGTATAAATATGGTATTAGGATTTAAAGGGCCCATGTCGTCGAGTTCGTCTAGGGCCTCCCGAAACACAGGGCCGGCCCTGGCTATAGGTTAGGTAAGTGCTCCAAGGCCCACGATGGTATTGTTTGGAAGCCATTGCGGGTGCGAACGAGTATCACCCTGGTGCCGCAAGGCGCCTTGTTGGTGTTGCAAATTTTTAATTGTTCCATGGAGCCGTGCCCGTTGTCGTGCCAACTTCTTCCGATGTGGTCGTCCTTGCTCCCGTCGCGGTCGTCGGCTCGAGGATGGCCGCCGCCTGCACCCCTTCCGCCAGTCAGCCAAAGTCGCAAGCGAAGGGCCCGGCAAGGAAGAAGGCAGTTGCGGCGCGAGGTCGGGCTCATCCTCGACCCCTCAGGTGGGCCATGATGTTGAAGATGGTGATCGTGGTGCTATGGCCGGTGGTGGTGGCAACAATCTTTGCAACAATCATATTTGCTTGATTTGACCATGGCCGCTTGTGGCTTGATATTGCGCATTCATAGGGACAAACTTGCTATCTCTTGATATTGCGTGTGATTTTGAATATAAACTATTAAGGCATGCCTATTTTATATGAATTCCGTGCATCCATATGAATTCTAGTTCATGTCAATATTTGACCGCACAAATATTTACCATAAAACATTTTTTTATGGATGGCCTATATAACGATTTTGCAAAATGGGAATATAGCGCATCTGCTAAAGTTGTTCGTACTATAACTTGCCTTCCGGTGGGCCGGTGCTAGCTCCTCCCGCTCCACCTGCCTGCCGGGCGCTCTGCTTTCCGTCGTGTGTTTGCGACGCGTGGTAGCAACTAGGAACAGAGCAAGAGCAGAGGAGTGTCTGCTGTTACATACACCTGAACTGCGTAGGAGCAGCTCTCGTGACACTTTACACCAAATATAAACTTTAACCTTGCTTCTACATACTGCTCTCTTTCAGTGAGTGTTATTGTTACCAACACAACAAGCACCAGTTTGATCATTATCCTGCATGCTCCACTCCACGCATCCCAAACATGGAGCAGTAGATTTATCTAACTTGCACATGTATGTTACATCTTCGGTTTGTAGGCAATATCCTCGTCTTATCCTACGAATATTTGATTTTATTTTGAAAGGTATTGAGAAAAATCTTATGCCTGTCTTTTAGGAAGGTGATTGGACATATATAGTGTGATTTTCATAGTCTTAATTATATAATATTTGTGTGATTTAATTGAATCGGTACCTGCCACGGAAAATCAGAGTGGAGGGATGGTAGTGGAAGGTGCTGCGAAAATAAGCCAGCAATGTGAAAACAAACCGTCCACACCGCCCTACCAACTACCCTTTTAGCAGCAGAGATTACTTCAAAAACTTTGCGTTTTGATTGGTTGAACCGGTCATCCTCGGGGTTTGTATGTCCCCACCATCCATCTTATACCAGAACCTATGACTCTGGATTTATGATCGACGAATGGCAGTCATTAATGTAAAATCTGATACTCAAGCGTTGGCTAAGACCGGTCGTAATGGAAATATCATACTTAGTACTCCCTCTGTCCGGAAATACTTGTCGGACAAATGGATAAATATGGATGTATCTAAAACTAAAATACATCTAGATACATCCATTCTTACGACAAATATTTTCAAACATCATGCATATTAACTAGGCAATTTTGATAAGATGTTATAGAATTAAATGAAGAAAATGAAAGTTGAGTATCGTATCATGATACCGTATCATAATAAATGATATACTACTACATGTCATGCATGGTAATAAATAAAATATACATGATACTAATATATGATAGTACAATGCATTAGGGAGGTAGTATCAATACACTTTACATGATACTACTAGTATATGATACTCCCCATTATAACCAGCCTAAATCTGATTGATTTGGTATTAATGGAGTAACTAATTTCTCTCAGTAAATACGGAATTTTATCTTTCGTTGTACTCCATCCGTTCCTAATATAAGTCTTTTTAAATATTTCAATATAGACTACGTACGGATGTATATAGACTAATTTAGATTGTAGATTCACTCATTTTGCTTTGTATATAGATCACTCATTTTACTTCGTATACAGTCCATTCCAGCTATTACTTAATTGGTTCTATTGGTTGCCTGCATAAATACACGCCGTCACGGTGAGGTGAGTAGGATACGACAATAGTCATATGGCGATGCATCCTCAGGTTGCTTTACTCCTCACCCTCGTCCTCCTCCTGGCGGCCGGAGATGGCGGCCTCGTCGTCGGCACTCTGCCCGCGATCATCACAAGGACATGCGTCGATGTCGGCCGCGGTGGGCAAGTGGGTTACGACTCCTGCGTGGAAGCGCTCTCGGCCGACTCGGCGGCCGCGTCCGCCAAGGACGCACGTGAGCTCGCCGTCGTGGCCACCAACCTTACCGTGGCCAACGTCACATCGACGGTGCTCGTCCTCGACGACCTTGTCAAGAACCTCGGGGAGTGCCTCCGCTACTACAGGGACATGAACAAGACCCTGGAGGGCGTGGTCGGTGACCTACGTGCTGGGCGCCTCAAAGCGGCGTCTCAGAAACTCTTGGATGCCACCGAGGCGCCCAGCTCCTGCGACATGCTCCTGTTCGAGGGGAGCGCGGAGAAGAACCCGATGAGCAAGGAGAACAACGACGCCGAGTGGCTGTCCCGAGTGGCATATGCGATTGCTAGCTTGCCGGCGCCGAATTCTCGGCACTGACGTCAAGTTTAATTCTTGGTCTCATGCAACTTATTAATCTAGCTACGCAGCTAGCTGGTGGTTGATGTGATTGCCATTTACTCGGTCCATCGCATAAAATGAAATTGCCATTTGATGTCCAGCGTGTGTGATGTCAATTCCATATACAGAACGGCTCTAATGTGACAGATAACATCTCATACGGGAATTGTTGTTGATCCACATTTTGTCTCCAGACAAGACAGGCTGCATGAGTGGGGACCTCCTGTTCGGCCCTCTCTGCGCCAGTTCAGGACTGCTGGCACCCACGCACGACGCCGACAGTATATTTTCATTTACAGAACCACAACTATTGCAAAATTGCTTTAACTGCAAATTCTACATCATCATTTTCACATCATATAATACAATATGTTAAATGAAGGTTAATCTTGACAAGACTCGGCAGGCAACCTATAATTATTGTCGACAAGTACTACTTTTCTATGCAACTTTATCTATGATCTGCCATCGCTTCACTCACTATTGCCTATATAAAATAAGTTGTGAGGATAGTAACTATAAAATTAAATGCACCATTTCATTCTCCATTGCTCCAACTATCCACCCCTCTCCTCCACCACCCCCACTCCATTGCACAACTGCATCTGCAGCCATAAATTTCCTGTGGTAAAATTCGAAACATATACTCCCTCCGTCACGGTTTAGAAGGCACAGTTAAATTTGCGTGCGTTTCCACAATAGACAAAGTTTAGGGCGCATTGCATTTATTTCTAATAGCTAATTAGTACTATTTCTATATGCATGCGTAGTGTGAATGCTATTTTTTAGCCCATCTTTATATGCATGCGTAGTGTGAATGCTATTTTTTAGCCCATCTCATAACCAATAGATAACCACCTAGGTTCCAGAGAATTTTCAACCGCGCCTTCTAAACCGTGACGGAGATAGTAATATATTTTTCATAATCCATACACATGTCCATGATCTTACTGTAGACATGTTCAGAATAGACTCTGTGTATGCCGTCCATGCTTGCTTTCCTGTCCCCAAAATAAGTGTTGGGTCTCACAACACAACATAATGTAGAACTCAGATGGTCAAACCAGAATACTTCATTTCTGAACTCGTGCAGTGCTGGCGACTACATAGCTCAACAATCGCCATAGTAGCATATGGCATGAGGCACTTGCAGATTTGAACAGTGGCAGGCTGAAAGCTATACACATAACAAAATAAACATGAGGAACTTCTTAAACAAATAACAAGAGTGTGCAAAGGACTGAAGGTGCAATGTTCAAACACATCGTTCCAAGTCAGCCACAACCAAGGTCAGTTAATTCATTTTGTGGCAAACCGAAGTCCATTAAGTAGTACCGTGTGAGCAAAACTTCATGCTACATGGATTCAGCTCCAAAGAAGAGTACTATTATACTCTATATGAGGACGCGATCCCGCAAGATTTCAAAGGATGAAGTCACGTGAATGGATCGCCTATATAATATATGAAGCATTAACCGGTAACATGTCAATTTAGTATACCTCGAAGAAATACACATCCAGTATGGGCTCATGTATCCGGATGCTATAGATCCTAAACTTTTACAGTATATGTTGACTATTAGGCATGAACAGACATTACAAACTCAAAGTTCTATAACCGCAAGACAACTAGCTCCAAATCATATTACATGGTCTTCTCTAGAGAAAAACAAAATGCTAAACCAAACTTCCGTAGAACAGCAAGAGGTGCATGAGGTCAGCCCAATAGTTGATCCATCATCATTTGCACCATTATAAGAATATACTTGATGAAAACTGAATAATCCTATCATGTTTGATGCTAAGGATTTTATCAAACATAAGTCAGGTCTTTACCATGTTTCGACCCATTAATGCCATAAGAGCACTATCATCCATAACTGTTTTTACCATGTTTGCCAACCTCGCGTGAACAAAAATTGCCATGAAAAAGATTCGGGTTGCCATGCTTAAACTCCAAATGTTCAGGATTTATCATTTCCGAAAAAGTTTACTCAATATGGAATTATGGTTTGCATTTGAGATCACAGCAGTGGCATCTGGCGTCGCCCTATGGATTGCAACTGCAACAACACCTGGTCAGAAAATGACAGCTCAATTCTTTTGTAGTACGATTTTCTATTAAAAAATTGGAGGTTTTCAAAAGTAAAAGACTTTATTTACAGTCCAAACTCCAAAAGTTTGAATTCCCCAAAAGTTTTATACTCTAAACGTCCTACTTTTCAAAAAAGGTCTCGAATTTCCAGAAGTTTGATATTTCAAATGCTCTGAAAACCTTGAATTTGTTTTGTAACTTTTAAGCTAGGGGTGCTGCAATTTCTGAAAGCATAAAAAAAAGGTTTGACCAAGCATTGACTTCCTAAAAGAGAGGTACACGTACACCTCCTTTCCCTAGCAGGCAACCGCCAAGTAACAATGGCCCACACACAAACTTCTCAAAATTCTGCTGTGCTCATGACAGTATGAAATGAACACAATAATACAGTGTGGCGTGTACATCTACAACAGTTGAGTAAAAACTGACAAATAAATCCTTGCTCAGCTCTGTACAGACGCCTTGGGTTTCTTCTTTTTCCTTTTCTCGCCGCCGTCCGACCTATCTGACCGCTTCGACTGCTCCTGCCTGATCTCCAGGAGCTTCGCCTTGGCGTCCCGGAATGGCGCATCTGATCTCATCGTCAACAGTTCCTGAAAGATTTATGTGCATGAAACAAATCGCCGAAAAGTCAAGGCCTGGTTGCACTGAAAATTTCAGGATAAAAATACCTCAACTTGCACTAAAATGTTAAAATACAAAGGTGGCATCTTATCTTACCTTTATATGATCCATCGCGGCGAGATTGAAACCTATGGTATCCTTGCAGTCCTGGAGGATGTTTAAAATCAAATAAGGGCATGACCTCAGATTGCTGCAAAGCGGCTATCTATTTTCTAGAGGAGGTGATTGCAGGTTATTTACCTTCACTCTACCGTAAAGAATATCCTTCAGTGCTGTCAGTATCGATCTTGCAGCCGGTGTGGTAGTTAGCTGGTTGTGGTGTGTTTGAAGCAGCACAAGGCAAACCCGACAAACAAGCTCAACCTGCATGGTCACGACAAAAGAGATCAGGATTTGTGCATATCAAGTTATCGAGAGAAATCTGCAGCAGGTCACACAAATTCAAGCAGCAAATCAACAACGAATGCCATGTCTAAGTTTAACTAGCCCAAAACTTGGCAAGCGCGCACTAAACAAAATCAAACTACTTCATGTGTGTCCTGGATAGTGGAGGATACTATCATAGAAAGTGCAACTCCAAGAGGACAGCATGAATATGAATTATGAAATATCATATGTAGCCACAATCAAGAGAAATTGAAAAAAATATTTGATACAGAAATGTGAGGATCAGAAATTAAGAACACGGACAGGAATTTTGCAAGTTAATACAGCACTAGGATTAAATATCGAAGTATCAATATCACTGTACCTTCAATGGGATTAGAGACCACTCCTTCAAGTAAGCCATGAGCTTTAGTGCATCTGAGAATGGCAACGACTGCTCAAGGGAAAAAAAGGAAAATACGAACATGTTATCAGATGACGAATGATTATATGCAGAGAAATACCATTCGCTTGGTTGCTAAGTTGATGGTTCGTCATAAATAATAACTTGAAATCAGTTGAATAGCTCTCATGTAGACACATCATGAGATATCAATTCCTAACTGAAGAAGCACATCATGAAAAATCAGAGCTCCAACTGAAAGACACTCAACTGAACTACGATATGATGCACAAAGGGCAATGACTTGTCTGTATTGTTGACATATTCAACTTTAGTTTCGACAAGATGACGAACACACAGACGAGGATCATAAGGGGACACATTTCTTACATAAAGGTCACGCACATGATTGTTGCACTATATAAGTATATAATATATGTCTACTTCACAATGAACTACTGATGAGGACTCAAAAGGCTGTAACCCGCAATAAATTCGGGTAAGATCAATTTAAAATATAGTAATCCATGACAAATTAACAAGAATCTTACCAGAAGGGCTTGTTCCAAGTCATTTGGGCGGACACTTGACACTGCATTCAGAACATATTCTGAAGGTGAATGCCCTTGCATTATAACATTAGGCTTAGATTTAGTTCCCTCCCCATCATTTTTTAACTCCTGACAATCGCAAAATACACAGCTGACGTTAATGTCCATTTGGTAACTTAATGTTTGTTAATGCACTCGAGTACTACCTTCTGCTCATTAAGACGTTTTTCTTCTTCCTCAGCAGTGTCAAGTGCATCAATAATTGAATCAGCAGCAGTTACTGTCTCTTTTGTTTTCTTACCAGGAACACCCACAGAACCCTCATCAGGAGCATCATCTTTCTGCCCATATCTATCTTCAACCGCATTGTCTAAATCAGCCTCAAAAGTTTCCTCCAATCTTTTCTCCCTCTCTTCCTGCAAATTTTGGTGCGTGTGGGTTCAAGAATTAGAAGGCAAATCTCGGGCTTGATAGAATACCTCAATATATTCAACATGGAAACTTCATTCAAGGCAATTCATAGAATACCTCAATGAAAAGCTGTTCTTCGGTACGATCCCAACGCCGAATAGAGCGATCATGAGAGCCTGTTACGATAAAATCACCACGACTGCTAATCGCAAGGCACCAGACTTCAGCATGGTGTCCTTCAAGCGTTAACAAAAGCTCAAATTTATCAGCGTCCCAGTACTTCACAGTACGATCTTTCCCCACACTGAACATGTAATGAGTTTTAGGAACAAACTTAACATCCATCACACTGCAAGAGGGAACACAAAAAAACCTGTAAGGATTCTGCCACTATTCAGAGCATGAGATAAAACCAAAAGGCAAGAAAGGACCTGTCTGTGTGGGCAAAGATGGACTTATGGCAGTCACCAAAATCCATACCCCAAATCTTCAGATTTTTGTCTGCAGAACCAGTAACTATTAGAGCACCATCGGATGATATGTCCATGCAGAGAACTGGAAGCTTGTGCCCGTAAAGTGAAAGACAAAACTTTAGTGTGTCCAGAAAGAAGACCTGCATAAAATGTGAAATATTAGGGGAAGCAATAATTGAAGCCAGGCTTGTTTCTAGATTGCTTTTCGATTGCTACAATTTTGCAGGGCGCCAATTGGCATCTCAGAGAAATCGTCAAATCACTCAACAATTCTCCAAATCCAAAGCAAAATTTAGATGTTCAGGTACAACGGTTGAAATGAACACCTAGCTAGTGGCATTTATCCCTTATCTTTCTTTTAGCTGATACAGAGGTTGTGCTCTAAATAGTAAATACATGAATAGCAAAGTTAGCACGAGTAAGTATATTTCAATAATATTTCTTCTCGCTTATATTTCCTTTCTTTACATTGTCAGGAGAAATGATTGGCAGTGACACAAATATAAAAAAAAAGGATGGCGGATGGCAGATCACCTCATAGAAGCACAGAAAATTATGTGCTCAAATGTATTAACACGCTGAAAAGCACAAGTCAACAGATATTCACTTATGTGTACATCGACTTGATACTATTCTCCTCAACTATGAAACATGTGGTCGAAATACATCAATTCTAAGCAGTAAATGATGAACCTTTTTTTTAAGCAAGTAAATGCTGAACTTTGTGTGTGTGTGTGTGGAAGGGGGTTGGGGGGGATGCGAAGCTCAAGACCATGATCATAATGAGTATAAGAATACAACCTTCACTGTGCAATCCAAAAGAGCAACAGCAATATGCTTCCCAGTTGGACCGATGGACACTGCAAGGACATCGTCATTCATTTTCAAGGTTCTCACATTTGTTACACTCAGATACTTTGCGTCCTGAAACAAAAGAATAACATTATGAATATCTGCAGATAAATTTAAATCCTAGTTTCCAATGCAAGAATTTCACAGCACACATTTCAATCCACAAGCTTTTTAGCAGAGCTGTGGGGTATCGTTGGTAACACAAAAATATGTTGAGAATTGCTATACAAATAATGGATACACACATTACCATTGAAATTGATACAAATAAGAACAAAAAGTGAGGGATAAAAGAATTTCTTTTGGCATGGAACTTATCTTCTACGGTTTTACAAAGTCATTACTTAAGACAAGGAAGCCTCCAACTTATTTAGTTCATGGATAGAGCTATAGAAGCCAATAACATATATCAACATGAAAAACAGATGGGACAAGCAATCACATGGTTTCACATTTTTAGAAGCTAAATTAGGAAATTAGTAATGACATGTCTTCATGTGGACGACTCATTTCATAAAACTGGTGGTAAAAGAGAAATAAAAATAAGAGAAAATCATGAAATATCAAAAATGTTATTCAGTGCACAATTACTACAATAGACTCCATGATAAGAAATAGACTGAAGACTCACCGAATCAGATTTCTGCACTAACTGGTATTCCCAGAACTTGACATCGTGATCAGCACTTCCGGTGACAAAACCCCGTGCATTAACAGTTCCATCCTCATCTGGAATGAGTACAATCGATCGTATGGAACCAGCGTGAGCTTCTATTACATCAATCGAGTTCCCACTGTTAATATCAATAATCTCCAAGGTACCAGTCTTTGTGCCGATAAGGCCATACCGATTCCCAGGAACAAATGCACTGCACAACCCATATCCAGAGTCAACAGTCCTAAGACAGTCACCTGTACTAGGATTCCAGATTTTAACAGCATTGTGACTAGTTGACATTAGGAGGTTGTCCTCTGAGTTAAGTGCAAGACTCCTGATGTCAGAACGATGCCCATGTATCTCAACTGAGTACATCTTAGACACTTTCTCAATATCCACCGAGTACGTCTCAAGCACGTTATTGTTCAGAGACAAAGACAGGGTCGCAAGGCAGCCTTTTGGTGGATTGCTTGGAGAAAATGCAACAGAGCAAATTTTCTTGCTGGTCCGCAAAACTTGGAGGAGCTTAAATACATCGGTAACCACAACAGTGGGATTCTGAGAGTCTTGAGCTGGCAAAGGATCTATGACACTACCATTCCCTTCCGCCGCCGCAGCTTTCGCTGAAGCCTTCTCCTTCTTCCTGTGCAGCCGCCTCTTGGCCTTCCGTGTGGCCTCTGTTTCATCAAGAATCCTATAGATATCAGCAGTTTTCCCCGCCACCTGGCATGCCACAAGACTGCCATCCTTATTGAACCTAATGGTCTGAATTCTTTCTTTGCTCTGCCTCGGAATTTCGCCAAACAGCTTGAGTGCATCCCATTTGTTCCAATCTTCGCCCTCTTCAGCTGATTGCCTGATTCTAAACACCCGGAGCTCTGGATCGGCCGAGCCAGACACCAAAAACTTCTCGCTAGGATCAACATCCATGGACCATATCTCGCTGTGGTGGCCACCTACAATTTGAAGGCAGTGCTGTGTGTCGAGGTCCCAGACCCGGATGAACTTGTCCTTGGAGCAGGTCACCAGCTTCTTCCCCGAATCCAGGAACACTAAATCCGTTACCTGCAGCAAGCAATCCACAAATTAGCATTGTTGGCTACGCCAGCAAATGGAGATAGAGAGCATATCCAAACCTGATCACGGTGGCCACGGAGCCGGAAGAGGCCGGCCTGTGCAACGACGTCCCAGAGGATAACATCGCAGTCCTTGCTGCCGGAGGCGAGGACAGCGCCGGAGGGAGCGAAGCGTATGGCAGAAGCAGCAGAGCGGTGGCCGTGGAGCGTCGCCTCGCAGGCGCCGGTCTCGGCGTCCCACAGCCTGATGCTCCCGTCGGCATGGCCACTCGCAACCTGAACAAGCCAACAGAGAGGAAAAATCAATCCAGCTCGTTCAGAAACGCGGGGAGCAGGAAAAGGGGACGAATTTCAGGCGAGGCGAGAGGGGGGGAATACCGAGGAAGCGGAGGCGGAGGCGGCGGCGGGGGAGGAGGCGACACAGGAGACGGCGAGGGAGGCGGAGGAGGAGGATGGGGTGAAGGTGGCGGAGGGGAGGCCGCGCTTGAGGTCCCAGGCGGCGAAGCGGTCGAGGGCGGCGGCGAGGAGGCGGCGGCCGGAGGGGTCGTAGACGACGTTGGACTCCGGGGAGGCGACCACGCCGAAGGAGAGCGCCGGCTCGTAGCGGAGGTAGGCCTTCACCATGGCGCCCGGCCGCCGGCGGCGTGGGAGGGGAGAGTGGTTGTGGGGGTTAGGGTTTAGTTGGGGCGGGCAGGAGGGCGCCCGGCCCGGGGGTTTTAAGGGATCTCGCAGTTTTAAATCTCGTTTATTTTTTTCAAAAAAAATGAGTTGAAATTTCATTCGTTTTTAGGGGAGATTTTCATTTATATGATGCTCACAAGTTTGTCCTGTGTACATTCAAATAATAATAATAATAACTTCATTTATAATGAATAAATGAAACTTCAGCAGAATAAACTTTGTTGCATATAAAGGACAACAGCAATATCAAATATGTTTATTTCATATACTACTCATCCCTTCATCATCCTCTCTAGCAAACATGCGGCTAGGGTTTCTCCCTCCCGGCGACGGCGCCACCGATCTGCCTTGTCTCATGTGGTCTTAGGACGACGAAGGTGCAGTGGATCCTAGCCATTGTCGACGGGAGGGCTTCATTTTTTATGTTTCTTTGCGTTTTTGTTAGGGTTTGTGTCCTACTCAGGAGGCGACACAGCGACAGCTCCCTGAATATGGAATAAGGTTCTCCCCTTCTAGCCCTGTTTCGGTGGTGCGCCTAGCATCATCGAAAAGCGTGTGGAGGTGAGTCTTCGTCGGATCTGTCTTTGGTGGATCTGCTCGGATCTTGTCTTTCTCATCTACGCTCATGTGTCTTCATATTGGATCCTTCCGATCTACGCTTCTATTCATCGGCGGTGGTTGTTGTTCTATGGGGCCTTGGCACTACGACTTTCCGACTATCTACTTCAATAAGTTTTGCCAACTCCGGAGAGGAAGGGGCAATGATAGTGACGCGCTTTCGGCTCGCTTCAGGGCTTGTATTCGTCCTAGGTGGTCTACGGATCTGAATGTAATTTTTTATTTTTGATGTCCGTTGTATTACCATGATTAAAAATGAATTGATTAAAAATTCTCGTCAAAAAATAACAAAGTGAAGATAAAAAATGTATAAAACAATAATAATGCATTTATACAAGGAAAAGGTGAAAAAATGGTCGTTTATTCGATGAGAAGTTTCCCTATCCAGAAGCGGGAACAAACCGTAAAGTTTCTCTACCGACAATAATCTAATGCAAAGATATTTCAAAAATCTGCTAAAGGTATGATCTGTTTAAAAATGATAGGTACATAAGTTGTCAATTGCATCACATCCATTGGCAGGATAATCATCTGTTTAAGAACACTGACATCAACTGGAAGGATTTGCAACCCCACAAAGAAAAAGGATTCGCATGCCAAAGATCCTTGATTCGAGTTCTTTCAAACCATGTTTAATGTCGACTGTCATTTTATATGGTCATATGAAGCTATATCCACCTTTGATATCAGTGTACTTACCTTTTTGATGGCTAAGAATACCATCATTCCTAAATGCTAAACAGTCGCTCAAGACAAATAGAACAAATATCAAAAATATTTTATGAATTTTCATACATAATTATTTGAAATATAGCTGTCCATTGGATCTTATTCGTGGGCCAAAAATTTCTTTTTCCGAGAATCTACGAGGATAGCAACAACAATAGTCTCATTACCAAGAATAATAAAATTAAACAAATGATATAATTTATACAAAAACTGTCAGAAATACAAGTCGTCACCCCTCTGCTCGAGAATTGGGCATTGTCCATTATGTTCAAACCATCTTGATGATTTGTGAACTATTATTTGATATGGAGATAACATCATCTTCGATCCAAACACATTTCATTTCCTTTGTGCTAAGAAACCTTCGCCCCTGATTGCTAAGCAAACGCTCTAGACATAGATCAATTTATGTAACATTTGGTGTCTTTTCTTTATTTCCTTCCAGAGCGGTGCGAGGTGTTTTTTCTTTCTTTTCGAGAGCAATGTGTGGTGCTTTCACACGAAGACGCGCGGCTGTTTTGACGCGAACACGCCGCTCGAGCGCTCTCTTTTCACGCTAGGAATCTTTCCAAGAGGTTGGTCCTTAGGCGTGACTTCCTCTGGAATCGGCGCCTTGGGAACCCAATCCTGAGGAATTTTGAGAAGGCAATCCTGTGATCCAAATGCACTCCGTAGAAAACAATCCTGAGGTTTACAATCCTATGAAAATCTTGTGAAATCAATCCAAAGAAGGCCTGGTGCTAAAAATGCAAAGGGGTGTGCAAAGATCACAGAGGCTTAGTAGACTAGCACATAATGTTGAGCACCATAATTTGTTTTTAAGCATATCATCATATGTAAAAAGTTCAATCAATTTAAAGAGAAACCACTCTACATTTCCATCTCCACCGGTCATCTCATCACAGAGCAGAGCAGAGCAGAGGAGCAACCCTAGCTGCAGCGCAGCGTATCCCCCCCCCCCCCCCCCCCCCCCCCCCCCCCCCCCCAAGATGGCGGCGGCGCCGACGACCTTCTCCGGCGAGGTGTGGGCGGAGCTGCGCCTGGCGGACGCGCGCGACGTGCCGCACATCCACAGCCTCATCCACCAGATGGCGGAGTTCGAGCTCCTCACCGACCTCTTCGCCGCCACCCACGAGCTGCTGGCCTCCACCCTCTTCCCCACGCCCCGGCCGGCCCCCTTCGCCTCCTTCACGGCGCTCATCCTCGACCTCTCCCCGTCCCCCGCACCGGCCACCGGCGACACCGTCGGCTCCCGCCGCCTGGACCTCCCCGCGTCCCCCCCGCTCGCCGACCCGGAGGCCGGCGCCTTCCCGTCCCCGCGCGGCGGCGGGCGCGTCACGGCCGGGTTCGTCATCTGCTTCCCCAACTACTCCACCTTCCTGGCCAGGCCGGGGCTGTACGTGGAGGACATCTTCGTGCGCGCGCCGTGGCGCCGCCGCGGGCTGGGCCGCATGATGCTGTCCGCCGTCGCCGGCCGGGCCGCGGAGATCGGGATGGGCCGCGTGGAGTGGTGCGTGCTCGACTGGAACCAGAACGCCATCGACTTCTACGAGGGGATGGGCGCCGAGGTGTTCAAGCAGTGGCGCATCTGCCGCCTCACCGGCCCCGCCCTCGACCAGTACAAGGGCGCCGGCGGCCAGGCGGAGGAGGAGCAGGACGCCGCCGGGAAGGCCGGTCAGTAGGAGAGGAGAGGACAGATCTGGGCTCCCGAGACTGGTAATAATAAAGGCGGTGGATTTTGCCTCCACTCGGTGATGTATTCTTCCTTGCTACTGATAGTGATTTAGTGCATTGCTATGTTCTTCATGGAGATGAATTATGGACCTGCTCTTGCCTTCCTTGGAATATGTGTTGAACTGAATCTGAAACTGGAATTGTTCCCTGTTGCTATCATATTCTGCGTTGGAATGCATGATAGGAGCTGGATGAGCAACACACTCCTAGTCCAAATTCTGAAGGGGTTCATCAGAGAATTACATTGATCGAAACTCTCGCACCCCTGAAAACGTCTAATAAAACTGAAAAATCAGAGACCCCCTTGTGAGAAGTGACGCCGTGTTGGCCTGTTGGATCTTAACTTTCATTTGATGAGCCATTATAGAAGGTCAAACATCGGTCTTGCAAAGTAGAGATTTTACTGAAACAAGGTCCCCAAGGCTTGGCTTGTGATCTGCACCTAATGATTACTCCCTCCGTCTCAAGATGAGTACAGCTTTATACAGTTAGTACAAAGTTAAGACACTTATTTTGCGACGGAGGAAGTACTTTTCATGATAACTGGAAGTCACAATGTTTCTGCCATAATGAACAGATTGCGTGTCGATGTTGCGTAAGTGTACAAGGCTACAAGCTGAAATTAACGCCGATGTTGCATAATAAGTGCATACTACAAGGAAAACTGATTCTTGTTTCTCATGTAGTTTCATTTCTATGTAGATTGTTTCTGAATCTGCATTGATGATGCTCTTACGGGAGGCAGCAGTGGAGAATTTTCTGCAATGGGTGAAAGCCTCAGGTCGTTTTCTCGGAGAAGAAAAGGTGAAGGATGCAAGCGTGATTGAGGGTAAAGATTATGAATTCAAATATCAGCCGTTGGTGTCATCCGATGAAGGAATCAGGTTCCATGCATGTGTTGTATACTTACTAAGATAAGATGTGGCTAAAGAGTTGATGATCAGGTTCAATTGCATGTCTAATAAAATATTTTTGTTTATAATCATCCTATCAATGGAAATCCCGGTAAAAGAAAGAACAACAACGAAGGATCTTCATCGACTAACTGGCGACGATATTGGGCCGGGATCAAGAGCTAAATTATTGAACTCTGAAGACGTGAACAAAGTCATCATCGGAGCCTCAACCTACCGGCAGCATCTCATCAACAGAAACCTATCTAGCAACGATCGACGATGGTCTTGATGGGCCCGATGTTGGGCTCGCCGAACAGGGCGACGCCCTGGCGGGTCCTGAGCGTCGCGTACTCGCCGGCCGCGCGGGCCTTGTGCGTCGTGTACTCGCCGGCTGCGCGGGCCTGGCTCTTGAGGCTGGCCCAGTAGCGCTTCGCCGCCGCCGCCGCCGCGCCCTTGATCCCCTCCGTCGTTGTCCATGGCCCCGCTCCGGCCGGCGCCGGAGCCGCCTCCTCCTTGCGCGCCAGCGCCTTGAGCATGGCCTCCTCCTCCGCGGCCATGGGCGCCGCCGCCTTGAGCATGGCCTCCGCCGCCCCCTTGGTGTCCATGGCGCTCGAACGTCGCGGCCGGGCTTGGTCGTCAAGAAAATGCTATGGAACCCACCGGTGTATCGAGAAGAGGAGAGGTTTGGATATTGCCGCTGTCGCTGATGCTGCTATGGGGTGTGGGCGGCGAGCTGGAGTTATATAGGACAGGAGCATAGCATGCGCTTGTTTCTTGAGGAGAAAGCAAAGCTCGCGGCTTGGAGCAGGGTGCAAGGATAGAAACAGAGACACAGAAGTAGCTCCCGTTCCGTCTGCACCCGGGAAAGGAAATCATCGTGATCCGAACTCCGAAGTGGCCGTTAGTTATATCCAATCCAATCCAAGAAGGTTGGTTAACGGGGCGCTCTCTTTCTCTTCCTCTTGTTCGGTTCGGTTTCTGTTTCTGTTTCCTTCTTTCTTTGCCCCTAGTCCAAGACGGCCAGCGCCCCCTCCCCTCCCCTGCATATAAGCAGGCACGATCCCGCAGCCCCATGGCCTCCAAAGCAACGCAAGCACAAGCAGCGACATCGTCTTCTCATCTTCACGTAGATACAGACAAGTTTTTGATCTCGCTTTTCGGGGCCTGATGGAGAACAAGGGGGCGGCTGCGCCGGCGGTGCCGGAGAAGGAGGCGCAGGCGGTGGCGGCGACGTCGTGCTTCAAGAGGACGGTGGGCGAGGACGCGTCGCTGTTGGAGCTGGCCAAGGACCAGTACCGGCAGTTCGCGGAGGCGCAGGGTCGGGACCACTGGGAGTGCATCAAGAACAAGGTCAGCTCCATGTTCGCCGACCCCATCTTCGGCGGCTTCAAGCCCGACTCCACCGCCAACACGCCGCCGCCGCCGCCGTCCGTCGAGTCGCAGTAGATTGTCGTCGTTCGTTCGCCTGCCGTCGTCCGTCTAGATGACCTATATACCGTTGCTACTTTATTATGAGGATCACGGGCATTGTTTTTAGTTGTGGGGAACTTCTATCCTCAACTCGAGGAGCTGTATATTGTGGATTTTGAGTTTATTAAATTCTTCAAGTGATTATCTCGAAGAAGAGCACCTTTTTTTTCTTTCTCAATGTGATTTTTTGCTATATATCTTGTTTTCATGCTGGTTGTGATGCTGGATTTTAGGAATTTCGTGGTATTATGTTTTATTTTCTACTTCTTGAATATGTTAGTGCTCCTTATATGGCTCGATTCAGAAAAAAATACTGGATTTTTTTAGTGGATCTGGATCCTTGTGAAATCCTAAGTTTTGCACTTTATTTTAAAAGAAACTTCTCATCCACCCAAATCTCTTTACAAATGAATTGCTTTTCATGTGGTTCTCTAATAATCCTAGTCTTAACCCATAGTGTTAAAAGAGGACGTATATGTTTTGCCAGACCTGGACAAATCGCTGAAAACGGTGCCTCGCTTGAGTTTCGTCCCAGGAACCAATAAAATCCAACGAAAATGCATCACCTCACATGGTTTAACGATATATAATCACTTGTAGAGGGTGCCATTGTTTCCCAGACAAAATGGAAGTCCACAATTGTAAGGTCGTCCCCAACAATGCTGCTTCACCTACCACAAAACCAAATCCTAACTACTCGCATCATGATCCTCAAGGCAAGTAAAACAACTTCCAGGAGACGAAACGAACCCAGATGATCTCGACATTAATAAACGTTAGCATAGATTTAGATACACTCAGAGGGTGTTTGTTTTCAGGAACTTATTGGTTTAGAGATTTAAAAAAGTCCTGTCCCATCTAAACCAAACAGGAGGGACTTTATAGGGACTTAAAGTGGGCATTTGGGACTTATGAAATAAGACTCTCAAGGAGGGACTTATAGTTGTAATTGTTGGCTGCATAAAAACCTCCTCACGCAACTCGCCATTGAGAAAAGCGTTCTGAACATCAAGTTGAGAGATAGACCACTGACGAACAGAAGCCACGGCAAGAAGAGTGCGGACAGTGGTCATGTGGGCCACAGGAGCGAATGTCTCATCATAATCTCACCCCTGCTCCTGCTGAAAACCACGGGCCACAAGACAAGCTTTGTAGCGCTCAAGAGAACCATCGAAGCAAGTCTTAATCTTGTAGACCCACTTGCAGGTGATGGGACGGACACCGGAAGGAAGGGGAACCAGATCCCATGTGCCAGAGTGCTCAAGAGCAGCAAGCTCTTCAGCCATCGCAAGCTGCCATTCGAGCTAAGTCATGGCAGTCCGATAGGAAGTGGGCCCAGCAATAACAGAGAGACCGTACCGATCAGGGGAGTAGCGATCAGGCGGGGGGCGAGGCCGAGCACGGAGGTTGTGAACCGGGGGAGGCGTGAGAGGAGGTGCACCAGAGGTGGAAGGCTCGTCAGAGGAGACATCCTCAGTACGAGATCGGCGAGTATAGTGGAGAGGAAACGGTGAGAGAGGGCGACGGACTGGAGATGATGGTGGAGAAGTGGAGGAGGAGGATGGACAAGACGGGGTCGGTGGTGAATTTGAAGGAATGAGAGGTACCGGAGGAAGAGGTGACACATGAGGCACATAGCAGGATGCATCAGGAAGGAGAAGGAAAGAAATGTCGTCCACAGATAGACTCGAGGAAGAAGAACATGGGTAGTAAGAACGAGACTCATCAAAAGTCACATCACGTGAGATGTGCAAGCGACGACCCACTGGATCCCAGTATCGATATCCCTTGTGCTCATCATTGTAGCCAAGGAAAACACACTCAACCAACTGAGCAGTCAGTTTGGTGCGTTCTCGGGGGGCAAGAAGAACGAAGCACACGCATCCAAACATACGAAGAGCTGAGTAGTCAGGAGAGCGACCAGTGAGACACTCCATAGGAATGCCACCCTGCAGAGCAGAAGATGGCTGAATGTTGATGAGATAGGTGGATGTGGAAACAACCTCGGCCCAAAAGTGGGGTGGAAGGGAAGCAGCAATCATCAGCGCACGAGCCGTCTCAAGCAAATGACGATGCTTTCGTTCGGCAACGCCATTCTGAGCATGAGCACCAGGACAAGAGAACTGGGCAAGAGTACCCTGTTCCGCGAGAAAACCACGCAACAACTGAGAGATATATTCTTCAGCGGAGTCAGCACGAAAAGTATGAATGGGCGTGGCAAACTGGGTGTGAACCATGGCAGCAAAACGTTTGTATATAGGGAGAACCTCGCTATGAGATTTCATGAAGTAGAGCCAAGTGTAGCGAGAGAAATTATCAATAAACAAAACATAGTAGCGATGACCACCTTTCGAATCAAAGGGAGCAGGACCCCAGACATCAGAATGAACTAAGTCAAAAAGACGCTGAGATACAGATTCACTAGTAGGATAAGGTAACTGAGTCTGTTTGCCAACTCTGCAACCATTACAATGTAAGGAGACATCTCCAGATACAGACCCTAAGAGGCCCTGACGAACTAACGAAGACAAGCGAGAGCCACAGATGTGACCAAGGCGATGATGCCACTGCTGGAAGGACGCAGATGAAGAGGCAGCAAGAGCATGAGAGCTGGCAGAAGTGGTGGTAGCGGAAGGAACACAAAGCCAGTCAACCTCCCAAAGGCCCGCTGACTCACGGTGCCGGGGGCCAGCACCAACCAAAGCCTTGGTGCGACGATCCTGAATGGAGCAAGAGTCGGTATCAAGAATGACACGACAACCAGAATCAGTAAGTTGGGCAGCGGAAAAAAAGATTCATGGTAAGGCGAGGAACATGTGAAACACTCGGAACAGAAAAAGATGGAGTGAAAAGAATACCACGACTAGCAACAGGAAGAGAGGCGCCATCAGCAGTAAGAACATTAACAGGCGAATCAAGAGGTCAGAGAGAAGACAACGTGGAAAAATCAGAAGACATATGAAAGAAGGCTCCAGAATCCAGAATCCACGAAGATGTACCTGACTGTGTAGATGCCGGTGATGGTGAGGAAGGGGATGCAGTCACAGCAGCAGTAGAAGTAGTCGACGAGGAGCCTGAGGAAGCAAGAAGACGCTTGAGGCGAACAATGTCCGGGTCAATGAGTGACAGAGTCGAGGAAGACACAGGAGTCCCGCTGAAGGAGGGGCGCCTCTGGTCTCGCTTCTTCTGGAGACAATCAGACTCTGGGTGACCTGGCCGGGAGCAGTAACCACAGACAGTGTCACATCGCGACATGCCCTTCTCAGCATAAGGAGGACGGCTCACCCCTCCTGGAGGAGTAGGCAGGAGAGGCGGAGCAGTGAGGCGAGCAGACGAGGCAGGAGCCCGAGCGGTCAGTACTGACGGAACCAGAAGCAACCCAGCAGAGCGAAGCCGGGTCTCCTCAGCACGAAGCTCGGCAAGTATCTCTGAGATAGGAACACGACCACGAGCAAGCAAGTGAGCACGGCGAGGCTCAAACTTAGACCGGAGGCGAGATAAGAACTCATGGACCCGCTGAAACTCCAGATCAGACCGAGTAGTCTGACAGCAACGACATGTTCCACAAACAACTGTCCGAAGAGAGTCAAGCTGGCACTAGATGGCAGAGCACTGTGAATAGAACTCATCAACAGAAGAATCACCTTGCTGAAGTGCGTGCTCCTGACGCACCACAAATAGGTAGAGAGCATCACCAGAGGGCTGATAGCGCTGACAGAGATAAGACCACATCGCTGCAACTGTGCCAAGTCCCGTGAACTCGGAAGCAAACTGAGGGAGGACACTCGCAGTGAGAACAGCAGCAGCTCGAGCATCATCATTGCACCACTGAGTGTAAGCAGGCGGATCATCCCGGTACACAGAGAGCATCAGAATAAGCGGATACCTGCTGATCATAAGCATCAACCGCAGCATCATCCAGAGCCTTGGCAGCATCCTGGTCAGCCTGAGAAGCATCAGCAGCAAGGACCGGCGGCACCAGTGGGATTGGGGCCACGGGCGCAACAGGGCATGGCGGACAGGGGACCTCGCCAGAAAGAACACCCCACAGAAGAAGATCACGCATATGAATGCGCATGAAGCCTGCAAACTCGGCATAGTTGGTGCCATCAAAGATCACCGAGCATCGAGGAACAGCCACATAGCCTGAAGATGACATACTAAGATATCCCCCTTTTTATCTCTCTCTCCTTTTTTTTGGTCAACAAATAGAAGGGACCCGATCTAGATCGGGCCAAGGCGCACACGAGCACAAAACGCGAGCAGACGTGCCTCTCGATCCAGAAGCAGAGCGAGGCAAGAGGGCAGTGGCGACGTCCAGCCGGTCGATCCAGAAGTAGAGATCGAGCCGGAGGGAGGCAACAGGGCGCAAGCCAGGAGGCTGCGGGGTGCGGGCCGGGCGCTGTTGGGGAACATAGTAATTTCAAAAAATTTCCTACGCACACGCAAGATCATGGTGATGCACAGCAACGAGAGGGGAGAGTGTTGTCTACATACCCTCGTAGATCGGAAGGGGAAGCGTTATAACAATGCGGTTGATGTAGTCGTACGTCTTCATGGCCTGACCGATCAAGTACCGAAACTACGACACCTCCGAGTTTTTGCACACGTTCAGCTCGATGACGATCCCCGGACTCTGATCTAGCTGTATTTTTTTTCTTTCTCAATGTGATTTTTGCTATATCTTGTTTTGATGCTGGTTTTGATGCTCGATTATAGGAATTTCGTGGTATTATGTTTCTTTTCTACTTCTTGAATATGTTAGTGCTCCTTATATGGCTCGATTCAGAGAAAATTACTGGATTTTTTCAGAGGATCTGGATCCTTGTGAAATCCTAAGTTTTGCACTTTATTTTGAAAGAAAATTCTCATCCATCCAAATCTCTTTACAAATGAATTGCTTTTCCTGCGGTTCTCTAATAATCCTAGTGTTAACCCATAGTGTTAAAAGAGGACGTATATGTTTTGCCAGACCTGAAAAATCGCTGAATACGGTGGTGCCTCGCTTGAGTTTCGTCCCAAGAAGCAATAAGAATCCAACGAAAATGCATCACCTCAGACTGTTTAACGATATATAATCATTTGTAGAGGGTGCCATTGTTTCCCAGACAAAATGGAGGTCTGCAATTGTAAGGTCGCCCCAAACAATGCTCCTTCACCTGCCACAAAACCAAATCCTAACTACTCGCATCATGATCCTCGAGACAAGTAAAACAACTTCCAGGAGATGAAACGAACCAAGGTGATCTCGACATTAATAAACATTAGCATAGATTTAGATACACTCAACTAAGGCCATTTCAAACCAAAAACCGATCCCCTAAAAAATAGAGGATCCGGCCAAGTAAACCTTAGTGGACTAAGTTTTGGTAAACATAAATTTGCAAGAATTCAACTGAAATTTGCATACATTTAAACATAAGTTCAACCTAGTCTTGACAATTGAACATTAAACATAAATTCAAACTTAAACTACACTAAACTTAAACTAAATTAGACTACTCATCATCATGGGCCATAGTGGAGGTTGAGGCAATCTTTACTCGACATGCCACCACCGGTAACATTCTTCACGAAGATGGCCGCTCTGCCTCTACGAGTTCGGGTGCTCCCGGCGGAGGTCCGGCATGTACCCTTGTCTGCGACCTCTGTTGCAAGGTGCTCCCTCGCCTCCCGGTTCCCTCGAGCCGTCGCCGGATCCACCACACCTGGCGTCAACGGGACGAGGTGGGCAGGCGCCGTCCCAAAAGGGAAATTGAGCCTCGCGGCGGAGTCGTGGAACTGGACTTGCCACCGGTCGTATTCGAGCGCCATCATGTGGAACGACTCGATCCACTTCCTCTTGTGGGTCTCCCGGTCGGTGATCTCCGCCATTCATGTTCCCCACGTGCACTGCCGGATGCCGATGTATGTCCTATGCGGCTCCCGCTATGGAGGGGGGGGGGGAGTCGGCGAACCGAGTGGGGGCCGAAGCATCGACCGTGCAGTGACGGCTAGAGGATGCGCCTCTTGAAGGCGAACCACGGGCGTGACAGTGCGGATCCGCGCTGCAGATTGACGGCGGGGACCTCCGGCCACCGCGTCCGGCCATTGGAAGGAGGGGGAGGCGGCGAACGACAAGGGAGGCGCCAGCGGCGGGGCGGAGGGGAGGAGGAGGGGAAGAGAGAGTGTGATATCTTTTACTCGGCCGGCAAGCGGTGAAGTAAATATAGGGAGAACCGCGGCGGCCGAGGATAATTTATCCTCCTATGAGGCCAATTGGGGATCGGTTAGGTCCTGGTTAAAGAAGTAAAACCAGAAGTTTACTACTCTACCAATTATTGGGTACTAGTTAGTCCCGGTTAGAGGAGTGGAAGCAGAATTTTACTTCTCTAATCGGCTATTGGGAACCGGTTAGAAATGACCTGAGGAGCATAGTATTAGACTAGATATTCTCGCAAAAAAAGAGATTAGTTTAGATACATGACTCAACTAAGGGAGATTTCGGCATCATCGCATCGATAAAACTTTATCAAGGCGACTACACACATAAGTGAACTGACTGAGAAAAAGAACTTTTACCCCCGAATCTATCTCTACTTCCTAGACTACACTTGGCACATTGGTAGCGAAGGGGATTAAAACAAGGAAGGAACAGAGAGAAGGAGTAGTTCCCGTTCCCGTTTGCACTTGGGAAATCATCATCTCATCGGAGAAGAGAAGAAAAGTGTCCGTTTTTACTTGTGATCCAGTCCAGTCCAAAGCTAAGAATCCGTGTTTACTTCTGCCATGGTGATGATCCGGACTCGTAGTTTCTCGTGTGGTCGACTTGTGTTCTTATCCAATTATTATTTCCACTCGGACCCTTCTTCCTCCTCAAGATAGGCCGACCTCCCCTGCATATAAGTAGCCACGCCCCCTGGCCACCAAACCAACGCAACCGCAACCATCAACATCGTCTTCTTCTCTTCACGTAGACAAGTTTTCAATCTCAGTTTTTAGTTCTTCATGGAGAACAAGGGGGCGGCTGCGCCGGCGGCGCCAGAGAAGGAGGAGGCGCAGGCGGCGGCGGCGGCGACGTCGTGCTTCAAGAGGACGGTGGGCGAGGACGCGTCGCTGTTGGAGCTGGCCAAGGACCAGTACCGGCAGTTCGCGGAGGCGCAGGGTCGGGACCACTGGGAGTGCCTCAAGAACAAGGTCAGCTCCATGTTCGCCGACCCCATCTTCGGCGGCCTCAAGCCCGACTCCACCGCCAACACGCCGCCGCCGTCCGTCGAGTCGCAGTAGATCGTCGTCGTTCGTTCGCCTGCCGCGGTTCGTCCTGCAGTATATCGTTGCAACTTTATTATGAGGATCATGGGCCTTGTTTTTAGCTGTGGGGAACTTGTATTTGTATCGTCGTATTAAACTCGAGGAACTATATATTGTGGATTTTGAGTTTAATTGAATTAGTCAAGTGATTATCTCGAAGAGGAGCTATATCTTGTCTACATGATTCTTTGTTTTGATGCTTGATCCATAGGAATTTTGTGGTATGATGTTTTTTCTACTTCTTGAAAATATGATCAGTGCTCCCTTCTTATAGGGCTCGATTCAGAGAAAATTACTGGATTCTTTTAGAGGATCTGGATCCTTGTGAAAATTCACTTTGTTTTAAAAGAAAATTCTCATCCACACAGTTTTTCCTGTGGTTCTCCAGTGTTGAAAGAGGACGTATGTCACTCCAATGCTATGTGTTTCCCAGACCTGAGAAAAATCATGTTGAATACACGGTGCCTCGCACGAGTTTCGTACGTCCCAGGCAAAGCAGCAACAAGAATCCAACGAAAACGCAACACCTGAGACTGTTTAACGATATCACTTGTAGCGACAAAAAGGTAGGCCTGCAATTGGAAGGTCGTCCCCAACAATGCTGCTTCACCTAGCACAAAACCAAATCCTAACTACTCGCATCATGATGATCCTTCAGACAAGTTGAGCTCCAAAACACTACTTCCAGCAAACAAAACAAGATGATCTCGACGAACGGTAGCAAAGATTAGTTTAGGGAGCATGATTACATTAGATCATAATTTAAAAAACCAGACCGGACCGGCGATCCCAGTGGTTTTTAAGCAAATCAGACCGTTCAAGCAATCGAACCGGAAAAAACCGTTTGAACCGGGCGGTTCAAAAAAAAACCCAGACAATTTGATGTCATTTTCAGAAAAGCCTCTCAATCGACTTGTTTTCGTGTGAACAAGGTGAGGGTGGAATCAAAAAAGAAAAGAAAAACCCTCTTTTGATAGGGTTTCGGCCGAATTGGGACTCTCGATTTTGTCCAATCGTGTGTGCCGCCACCACCATTGCTTGGCGCCGCAACGCACAACAACGCCGCCTCTCTCTCGCTGCTCCATGTGGCAGCACCAGGCCACCAGCTCGCGTCGCCACTCACGCTCCCACCGTCTTGCGCCACCTCCGTTGATAGCTGGGGAGAAGGGTTGCTGCTGTCTGGTCGAACTTGTTTGTCCAACTCCAATCTCCCTCCGCTGCATTTAAATCGACCAGGCCTTCCTCCGGTCCAGAGTCCAGACCAGGAGCAGCCGAGCAGGAGCTCTCCAGAGCTCTACCTTTGTTACCACTTGATTTTGATGTTGCTTACTGCAACTACTTGATGTCGTTTAATTACCTTGGTAAATGCTAGTGCGCATAGTTTGCAGCTCTTGTACCAATGTATGCGCTGGAGGTGTGGTTTGTACTCCCCCTATTCCTAAATATTTGTCTTTTTAAATATTTCAACAAGTGACTACATACAAAACAAAATGAGTGAATCTACACTCTAAAATATGTCTATATACATCCGTATGTGGTAACTATTTGAAATCTCTAAAATAACAAATATTTAAGAACGGAGGGAGTACCAGACTAATCCTGCATGCAAGGTCTGTCCCAGCCCATGTGCGTCCACCTGCTGTGCTCCCCGTGATTTTAGTCAAGGATGAATTCGTCCAAGCAAGGCTCAGGCTGCATATACGCACTACATAGCGGAATTTTGGCAAAAAACTAATACACACTACAAAAGGGAATGGAGGAAGTACTACATTACTATGTGGAACGCAGCCCGAACGTGTTTTGTGCCTTGGATCATTAGCACGAATCTTGGAGCAAGGTGATTAGCCACATCAGGTTCTTTTCTCGTTCAGGAAAAACGCACATCGCCGCGAACGGCGTCCCCTACCCCACTCCGCTGCCCCCCCCCCCCCCCCCCCCCCCCCCCCCCCCCCCCCCCCCACCCCCACCCCGGAGAACCGATTATAAGCCCCCCTAGTTCATCTGCCTTTGTGCCTTTGCTCACACACCCCTTTCTTTGTCTGCCTTGCTTATGAGCCCCCTTGTTTGATTTGCCTCTTGATTATAAGCCCCTTTTGCACGTTTAAGCATTAATTCACCACCTGATTCCGAATAAGTTGTTATATAGATGAACAAAAGACTGAAATATTCTCCCTTATCTTCTCTTCACGGGATTTGGCTGCGGATCCTCTGGTCTGTTTGGGGGCGACGAAAGCCACAAGAGGAGGGGGTCGAGTCGGGGCGCACGGAGAGAGAGAGCTGGATTCAGTCGGGGACGGGCAATGGCGGTGGAGGCAGCACGGAGGGAGAAGCCGTAGTGGCGCTGGAGGCATCAAGGAGGATCCGGCCTTCCCCCGCATGCACGGATGTCGTTGAGCTTCACGGGAATGGCAGTGGAAGAGCTTGGGCAGGGGCTGCCGTCGGGAGGAGCTTGAGCTGGGGTTGCCGATAGAAGAAGCACGAGCGGGACGTTTAGGTCCCTCGTGGGAGGCTTGACCGAGGTGTAGGGACGACCGCACAGAGGTTGTCCAGCTCATGGGAATGGCATCAGTGCACGCAGAGGGGTGAGAACTCTCAGAGAATCGTTGTTAGTTGCTTAATGATCCAACTAAACATGAAAAGGGGGCTATGGTCAATGTTGAGTATAATGTTTATTAGGAAAGACGAGATAGATTAGGATTTGTTCTGGCTTGTTTTGTACTCCAACTAGATCATTGTACTCATATATATATATATATATATATATATATATATATATATATATATATATATATATATATATATATATATATGCCCACGAGGCTCAAGCAATACAATGAACTATTCCACCAATCCTCTTTCTTCCTTCTAACATGGTATCTATCGCAAGTTGATCCTAAACCCTAATTGCCGCCGCTTCCGCACTACCGCGCCGCCCTTGGGGCGGTCGGCCTCCACGACCGCCGCCGGGGGCCGCGCCGCCCTTACCTAGGGTTCGTCCGCCGGCCGTGTTAACCGGCTGCCCTAGAGAGTCTTTTTCCCGAGCCCTTACTCCGGGGTTTTCTCTCTCCCGCCGGTCATCTTGATCGGCGTTTTCTTTTTGGTTTTCCGATCTTTACTTGATCGGTTTGCGTCGCCCGCCGCCGCCATCGACACCCCGCGTCTCTACTCCGACACCGGCGCGACCGGCCGGCTGCTTCACTGACCCGGCGGCCTCACGCGACAGGCGGCCCCTCAAGATCGTCGTCCGCGCGCCGGCCTGCCCGTCGCCTTGCGTCGGCCATCCCTGCCCTGCTCCGACCGGGACCCCCATGTCGCCTATCCCCGGCGGCCTCGCGCCATGCGGCGGCCAATCATAGCCGCCCGCCGTCGCCGGCTTCATCTCGGACTCCGTCGCCACCCCGTCTCCACCGAGCGGTGTCCCCGACCACGCACGCGATCGGATTGATCACCCGCCCGCCACCATGATCCGCCCCATCTACGTCGTGCGACCGACCTGGCCCGTCGGTTGCGCGCGCCACCGCAGGCCCCGTGAAGACTGTCCCAAGTTCAGCGTGCCCCTCTACCGATCGAGCAACGGGCTGCCGCTGCGTCGCCCCATCAGGCTGCAGCGCCGCCGCCCCGTGGTTTTCTCCCGGCTGCACCTACCCACGTCACCACTGCATTGCCCCTTCGGGCCGTAGTGCCGCGGCCCGCGGTCCACCGCCGCCCAGGGGCCTGATAACCCACAAGTATAGGGGATCGCAACAGTTTTCGAGGGTAGAGTATTCAGCCCAAATTTATTGATTCGACACAAGGGGAGCCAAAGAATATTCTCAAGTATTAGCAGCTGAGTTGTCAATTCAACCACACCTGGAAACTTAATATCTGCAGCAAAGTGTTTAGTAGCAAAGTAATATGATAGTAGAGGTAACAGTGGTAAAAGGTAATGGTAACAAAAGTAATATTTTTGGTATTTTGTAGTGATGATAACAATAGCAACGGAAAAGTAAATAAGTGAGAACAATATATGGAAAGCTCGTAGGCAATTGATCGGTGATAGAGAATTATGCCGGATGCGGTTCATCATGTAACAGTCATAGCCTAGGGTGACACAGAACTAGCTTCAGTTCATCAATGTAATGTAGGCATGTATTCCGAATATAGTCATACGTGCTTATGGAAAAGAACTTGCATGACATCTTTTGTCCTACCCTCCCGTGGCAGCGGGGTCCTATTGGAAACTAAGGGATATTAAGGCCTCCTTTTAATAGAGTATCGGACCAAAACATTAACACATAGTGAATACATGAACTCCTCAAACTACGGTCATCACCGGGAGTGGTCCCGATTATTGTCACTTAGGGGTTGCCGGATCATAACACATAGTAGGTGACTATAGACTTGCAAGATAGGATCAAGAACTCTCATATATTGATGAAAACATAATAGGTTCAGATCTGAAATCATGGCACTCGGGCCCTAGTGACAAGCATTAAGCATAGCAAAGTCATAGCAACATCAATCTCAGAACATAGTGGATGCTAGGGATCAAACCCTAACAAAACTAACTCGATTACATGATAAATCTCATCCAACCCATCACCGTCCAGCAAGCCTATGATGGAATTACTCACGCACAGCGGTGAGCATCATGAAATTGGTGATGGAGGATGGTTGATGATGACGATGGCGACGGATTCCCCTCTCTGGAGCCCCGAACGGACTCCAGATCAGCCCTCCCGAGAGAGTTTAGGGCTTGGCGGTGGCTCCATATCGTAAAACGTGATGAATCCTTCTCCCTGGTTTTTTTTCTCCCCAAAAGTGAATATATGGAGTCAGGGTTGAGGTCGGTGGAGCGTCAGGGGGCCCACGAGGCAGGGGGCGCGCCCCCACCCTCGTGGACAGGTGGAGGCCCCCTGACGTGGATCTTCCTTCCAGTATTTTTTATATATTCCAAAACAATTCTCCGTTGATTTTCAGGTCATTCCGAGAACTTTTATTTCTGCACAAAAATAACACCATGACAATTCTGCTGAAAACAACGTCAGTCCGGGTTAGTTCCATTCAAGTCATGCAAGTTAGAGTCCAAAACAAGGGCAAAAGTGTTTGTAAAAGTAGATACGACAGAGACGTATCAACTCCCCCAAGCTTAAACCTTTGCTTGTCCTCAAGCAATTCAGTTGATAAACTAAAAGTGATAAAGAAAAACTTTTACAAACTCTGTTTGCTCTTGTTGTTGTAAATATGTCAAGCCAGCATTCAAGTTTTCAGCAAAGATTATGAACTAACCATATTCACAATAACATTTAGGTCTCATGTTTACTCATATCAATGACATAATCAACTAGCGAGCAAGAATAATAAATCTCGGATAACAACACTTTCTCAAAACAATCATGATATGATATAACAGGGTGGTATCTCGCTAGCCCTTTCTGAGACCGCAAAACATAAATGCAGAGCACCTTTAAAGATCAAGGACTGACTAGACATTGTAATTCATGGTAAAAGAGATCCAGACAAGTCATACTCAATGTAAACTAACAGTAATGGATGCAAATGACAGTGGTGCTCTCCAACTGGTGCTTTTTAATAAGAGGGTGATGACTCAACATAAAAGTAAATAGATAGGCCCTTCGCAGAGGGAAGCAGGGATTTGTAGAGGTGCTAGAGCTCGGTTTCGAAATAGATATGAATAATATTTTGAGCGGCATACTTTCATTGTCAACATAACAACCGAGAGATCGTGATATCTTCCATGCTACACACATTATAGGCGGTTCTCAAACAGAATGGTAACGTTTATACCCCCCCTCCACCAACAAGCATCAATCCATGGCTTGCTCAAAACAATGAGTGCCTCCAACTAACAAGAGTCCCAGGGGAGTTTTGTTTATAGTTATTTTGATTTGATTTGCATAAAGCATGGGACTGGGCATCCCGGTGACCAGCCATTTTCTCGTGAGTGAGGAGCGGAGTCCACTCCTCTTGAGAATAACCCGCCTAACATGGAAGATACCGACATCCCTAGTTGATACATGAGCTATTCAAGCATACAAAACAGAATGTTTATTTTAAGGTTTAGAGTTTGGCACATAAAAATTTACTTGGAACGGCAGGTAGATACCGTATATAGGTAGGTATGATGGATGATAACCCACAAGTATAGGGGATCGCAACAGTTTTCGAGGGTAGAGTATTCAACCCAAATTTATTGATTCGGCACAAGGGGAGCCAAAGAATATTCTCAAGTATTAGCAGCTGAGTTGTCAATTCAACCACACCTGGAAACTTAATATCTGCAGCAAAGTGTTTAGTAGCAAAGTAATATGATAGTGGTGATAACGGTAACAAAAGGTAACAGTAGTAAAAACAATGTTTTTGGTATTTTGTAGTGGTGATAGCAATAGCAACAGGAAAGTAAATAAGCGAAGAACAATATGTGGAAAGCTCGTAGGCAATGGATCGGTGATGGAGAATTATGCCGGATGCGGTTCATCATGTAACAGTCATAACCTAGGGTGACACAGAACTAGCTCCAGTTCATCAATGTAATGTAGGCATGTATTCCGAATATAGTCATACGTGCTTATGGAAAAGAACTTGCATGACATATTTTTTCCTACCCTCCCGTGGCAGCGGGGTGATACGTCTCCAACGTATCTATAATTTTTGATTGCTCCATTCTATATTATCTACTATTTTGGTCAATATTGGGCTTTATTATCCACTTTTATATTACTTTTGGGACTAACCTATTAACCGGAGGCCCAGCCCAGATTTGTTGTTTTATGCCTATTTCAGTGTTTCGAAGAAAAGGAATATCAAACGGAGTCGAAACGGAATGAAATCAACTGGAGAAGTTATTTTTGGAAGGAAACTGCTACGTCTTGAGCTTGCGTTGGTTTTCCCCGAAGAGGAAGGGATGATGCAGCAGAGTAGCGTAAGTATTTCCCTCAGATTTTGAGAACCAAGGTATCAATCCAGTAGGAGGCCACTCTCAAGTCCCTCGTACCTGCACAAAATGATAGCTACTCGCAACCAACGCGATTAGGGGTTGTCAAGCCCTTCACGGTCACTTACGAGAGTGAGATCTGATAGATAGAATATTTTTGGTATTTTTTGATATAAAGATGCAAAGTAAAAGTAAAGGCAAAGTAAATAGCAAAACAATATTAAAGTGATGGAGATTGATATGATGAGAATAGACCAGGGGGCCATAGGTTTCACTAGTGGCTTCTCTCAAGAGCATAAGTATTCTATGGTGGGTGAACAAATTACTGTTGAGCAATTGATAGAATTGTGCATAATTATGAGAATATCTAGGCATGATCATGTATATAGGCATCACGTCCGTGACAAGTAGATCGAAACGATTCTGCATCTACTACTATTACTCCACTCATCGACCGCTATCCAGCATGCATCTAGAGTATTAAGTTAAAAACAGAGTAACGCCTTAAGCAAGATGACATGATGTAGAGAGATAAATTCATGCAATATGAAATAAACCCCATCTTGTTATCCTCGATGGCAACGATACAATACGTGCCTTGCTGCCCCTTCTGTCACTGGGTAAGGACACCACAAGATCGAACCCAAAGCTAAGCACTTCTCCCATGGCAAGAACTACCAATCTAGTTGGCCAAACCAAACGGATAATTCGAAGAGACTTGCAAAGATAACCAATCATACATAAAAGAATTCAGAGAAGATTCAAATATTATTCATAGATAGACTTGATCATAAACCCACAATTCATCGGTCTCAACAAACACACCGCAAAAAAGAAGATTACATCGAATAGATCTCCACGAGAGAGGGGGAGAACTTTGTATTGAGATTCAAAGAGAGAGAGAAGAAGCCATCTAGCTACTAACTATGGACCCGAAGGTCTGAGGTAAACTACTCACACTTCATCGGAGATGCTATGATGATGTAGAAGCCCTCCGTGATGACGGCCCTCTTCCGGCGGAGCTCCGGAACAGGCCCCAAGATGGGATCTCGTGGCTACAGAAAGTTGCGGCGGTGGAATTAGGTTTTTGGCTCCTGTTGTGATCGTTTGGGGGTACGTGTGTATATATAGGAGGAAGAAGTACGCCGGAGGAGCAACGAGGGGCCCACGAGGCAGGGGGGCGTGCCCTAGGGGGGGCGCCCCCCACCCTCGTGACCGCCTCTTTTGTTCCTTGGAGCAGGGTCCAAGTCTCCTGGATCACGTTCGGTGAGAAAATGACGTTCCCGAAGATTTTATTCCGTTTGGACTCCGTTTGATATTCCGTTTCTTCGAAACACTGAAATAGGCAAAAAACAGCAATTCTGGGCTGGGCCTCCGGTAATAGGTTAGTCCCAAAAATAATATAAAAGTGGAAAATAAAACCCAATATAGTCCAAAACAGTAGATAATATAGCATGGAGCAATCGAAAATTATAGATACGTTGGAGACGTATCAGGCATCCCCAAGCTTAATTCCTGCTCGTCCTCGAGTAGGTAAATGATAAAAAGAGAATTTTTGATGCGGAGTGCTACTTGGCATAATTTCAATGCAAATCTTTATTAATTGTGGTATGAATATTCAGATTAGAAAGATTCAAGACAAAGGTTTATATTGACATAGAAAATAATAATACTTCAAGCATACTAACAAAGCAATTATGTCTTCTCAAAATAACATGGCTAAAGAAAGTTATCCCTACAAAATCATATAGTCTGGCTATGCTCCATCTTCCCCACACAAAGTATTTAAATCATGCACAACCCCGATGACAAACCAAGCAATTGTTTCATACTCTAACTTTTTCAAAAGTTTTTCAATCTTCACGCAATACATGAGCGTGAGCCATGGATATAGCACTATAGGTAGAATAGAATGGTGGTTGTGGAGAAGACAAAAAGGGAGAAGATAGTCTCACATCAACTAGGCGTATCAACGGGCTATGGAGATGCCCATTAATAGATATCAATGTGAGTGAGTAGGGATTGCCATGCAACGGATGCACTAGAGCTATAAATATATGAAAGCTCAACAAAGGAAACTAGTGGGTGTGCACCCAACTTGCTTGCTCATGAAGACCAAGGGCAATTTGAGGAAGCCCATCATTGGAATATACAAGCCAAGTTCTATAATGAAAGATTCCCACTAGTATATGAAAGTGATAACATGAGAGACTCTCTACTATGAAGATCATGGTGCTACTTTGAAGCACAAGTGTGGTAAAAGGATAGTAACATTGTCCCTTCTCTCTTTTTCTCTCATTTTTATATTTTTTATACGGCCTTTCTCTTTTTTTATGGCCTTTCTCTTTTTTTTATTTGGGCTTCTTTGGCCTATTTTTTATCATTATTTTTCGTCCGGAGTCTCATCCCGACTTGTGGGGGAATCATAGTCTCCCTCATTCTTTCCTCACTGGGACAATGCTCTAAAATGATGATCATCACAATTTTATTTTTCTTACAACTCAACAATTACAACTCGATACTTAGAACACAATATGACTCTATGTGAATGCATCCGGCGGTGTACCAGGATATGCAATATGACAATGATGAATGTGTCATGATGAACTAGATGGTGGAAAGTTGCATGGCAATATATCTCAGAATGACTATGGAAATGCCATAATAGGTAGGTATGGTGGCTGTTTTGAGGAAGGTATATGGTAGGTGTATGATACCGGCGAAAGTTGCGCGGTATTAGAGAGGCTGGCAAAGGTGGAAGGGTGAGAGTGCGTATAATCCATGGACTCAACATTAGTCATAAAGAACTCATATACTTATTACAAAAATTTAGAAGCTATCAAAGCAAAGTACTACGCGCATGCTCCTAGGGGGATAGATTGGTAGGAAAAGACCATCGCTCGTCCCCGACCGCCACTCATAAGGAAGACAATCAATAAATAAATCATGCTCCGACTTCATCACATAACGGTTCACCATACGTGCATGCTACGGGAATCACAAACTTCAACACAAGTATTCTTTAAATTCACAACTACTCAACTAGCATGACTTTAATATTATCACCTCCATATCTCAAAACAATTATCATGCTTCAATATTTTCTTAGTATTCAACACACTCAAAAGAAAGTTTCACAAATCTTGAATACCAAGCATATTATTATTAGGCAAATTACCATGCTATTTAAGAGACTCTCAAATTAATTTAAGTGAAGCATGAGAGATCAATAGTTTCTTCAAAACGAATCCACCACCGTGCTCTAAAAGATCTAAGTGAAGCACATAGAGCAAAATTATCTAACTCGAAGGATATAAGTGAAGCACATAGAGCAAAATTATCTAGCTCAAAAGATACAAGTGAAGCACATAGAGCAAAATTATCTATATCAAAAGATATAAGTGAAGCACATAGAGCAAAATTATCTAGCTCAAAAGATATAAGTGAAGCACATAGAGCAAAATTATCTAGCTCAAAAGATATAAGTGAAGCACATAGAGCAAAATTATCTAGCTCAAAAGATATAAGTGAAGCACATAGAGCAAAATTATCTAGCTCAAAAGATATAAGTGAAGCACATAGAGCAAAATTATCTAGCTCAAAAGATATAAGTGAAGCACATAGAGCAAAATTATCTAGCTCAAAAGATATAAGTGAAGCACATAGAGCAAAATTATCTAGCTCAAAAGATATAAGTGAAGCACATAGAGCAAAATTATCTAGCTCAAAAGATATAAGTGAAGCACATAGAGCAAAATTATCTAGCTCAAAAGATATAAGTGAAGCACATAGAGCAAAATTATCTAGCTCAAAAGATATAAGTGAAGCACATAGAGTATTCTATCAAATTTTAATTCATGTATGGCTCTCTCAAAACGTGTGTACAGCAAGGATGATTGTGGTATACTAGCAAACAAATACACAAATAATACAGGACGCTCCAAGCAAAACACATATCATGTTGGTGAATAAAAATATAGCTCCAAGTAAATTACCGATGGAAGTGGACGAAAAGAGGGGATGCCTTCCGGGGCGTCCCCAAGCTTTAACTTTTTGGTGTCCTTGGATTATCTTGGGGGTGCCATGGGCATCCCCAAGCTTAGGATCTTGCCACTCCTTGTTCCAGGATCCATCAAAAGAATTCACCCAAAACTTGAAAACTTCACAACACAAAACTCAAAATAGAAAACTCATGAGCTCCGTTAGCGAAAGAAAACAAAAGACCACTTCAAGGTATTGTAATGAACTCATTCTTTATTTATATTGGTGTTAAACCTACTGTATTACAACTTCTCTATGGATTATAAATTATTTTACTAGCCATAGATTCATCAAAATAAGCAAACAACACACGAAAAACAGAATAGTCTGTAGTAATCTGTAGCTAGCGCAAGATCTGGAACCCCAAAAATTCTAAAATAAATTGCTGGACGTGAGGAATTTATCTATTAATCATCTGCAAAATAATTAACTAAATAGCACTCTTAAAATAAAAATGACAGCAGTTCTCGTGAGCGCTAAAGTTTCTGTTTTTTTACAGAAAGTTCAACAAGACTTTCCCCAAGTCTTCCCAAAGGTTCTACTTGGCACAAACACTAATTAAACACAAAAAACACAAACTAAACAGAGGCTAAATAATTTATTTATTACTAAACAGGAGCAAATAGCAAGTAATAAAAATAAAATTGGGTTGCCTCCCAACAAGCGCTATCGTTTAACGCCCCTAGCTAGGCATAACAAGCAAGAATAGATCTAGGTATTGCCATCTTTGGTAGTAGGAAAGAAAAGAGAAAATTTCCTTTCTATGGCATTTATTCTCCTATTTTGGGAAATCACATGACCATTAATGGATGAAGTAAGACTAAGCACGTTACGGAAATTTGCATCTATACTAGATTTCATCTCTTTAATAATTTCATTTTGATAGAAGCATAAGAGGGTGGTAGATTCAACTTTATCATTCATGGGGTGCTCAAATATAGCTTTCATCTTTTCATAGGTATCTATAGCATCCCCTTCAAGAAAACCTTCTTCAAAAATAGAATCTAGAACTTGTTTGAAAGAAGTAGGTAGTCCAATATAGAAACCTCTTAAATAAACCACAATTTGATATTGTGGTATGTAGCTAGCCCTAATCCTCAATAATCTATCCCAAGCATCTTTTAAAGACTCATCAACTAAATAACGAAAAATTCCAGAGTCATCTTCATCAAGATCATTTAAATTCTCATTAGTAACCCCGGTGGGTCTTTCGATAGCATCATTATTCTTGAGCTTAGAGAGGATAGAGGGGTCATCCAAGGTACTAAGACCCTGGAAAGGACCCTTTGTTCTTTTTGATTCGGCCATGGTAACAGAAAGGCAATCGGAAAGGGAGAGAGGGAGAATAAAACGGCAAGGGTGAATTGGGGGGGAGAGGAAAACGAGAGGCAAATGGCAAATAATGTAATGCGAGAGATAGGGATTGTGATGGGTACTTGGTATATTGACTTTTTGTGTAGACTCCCCGGCAACGGCGCCAGAAATCCTTCTTGCCGCGTCTTGAGCTTGCGTTGGTTTTCCCCGAATAGGAAGGGATGATGCAGCAGAGTAGCGTACGTATTTCCCTCAGTTTTTGAGAATCAGGTATCAATCCAGTAGGAGGCCACGCTCAAGTCCCTCATACCTGCACAAAACGATAGCTACTCGCAACCAACGCGATTAGGGGTTGTCAAGCCCTTCACGGTCACTTACGAGAGTGAGATCTGATAGATAGAATATTTTTGGTATTTTTTTTATATAAAGATGCAAAGTAAAAGTAAAGACAAAGTAAATAGCAAAACAATATTAAAGTGATGGAGATTGATATGATGATAATAGACCAGGGGGCCATAGGTTCCACTAGTGGCTTATCTCAAGAGCATAAGTATTCTACGGTGGGTGAACAAATTACTGTTGAGCAATTAATAGAATTATGCATAATTATGAGAATATCTAGGCATGATCATGTATATAGGCATCACGTCCGTGACAAGTAGATCGAAACGATTCTGCATCTACTACTATTACTCCACTCATCGACCGCTATCCAGCATGCATCTAGAATATTAAGTTAAAAACAGAGTAACACCTTAAGCAAGATGACATGATGTAGAGAGATAAATTCATGCAATATGAAATAAACCCCATTTTGTTATCCTCGATGGCAACGATGCAATATGTGCCTTGCTGCCCCTTCTGTCACTGGGTAAGGACACCGCAAGATCGAACCCAAAGCTAAGCACTTCTCCCATGGCAAGAACTACCAATCTAGTTGGCCAAACCAAACGGATAATTCGAAGAGACTTGCAAAGATAACCAATCATACATAAAAGAATTCAGAGAAGATTCAAATATTATTCATAGATAGACTTGATCATAAACCCACAATTCATCGGTCTCAACAAACACACCGCAAAAAAGAAGATTACATCGAATAGATCTCCACGAGAGAGGGGGAGAACTTTGTATTGAGATTCAAAGAGAGAGAAGAAGCCATCTAGCTACTAACTATGGACCCGAAGGTCTGAGGTAAACTACTCACACTTCATCGGAGAGGCTATGATGATGTAGAAGCCCTCCGTGATGACGACCCTCTTCCGGCGGAGCTCCGGAACAGGCCCCAAGATGGGATCTCGTGGATACAGAAAGTTGCGGCGGTGGAATTATGTTTTTGGCTCCTGTTCTGATCTTTTGGGGGTACGTGTGTATATATAGGAGGAAGAAGTACGCCGGAGGAGCAACGAGGGGCCCACGAGGCAGGGGGGCGCGCCCTAGGGGGGGCACCCTCATGACCGCCTCTTTTGTTCCTTGGAGCAGGGTCCAAGTCTCCTGGATCACGTTCGGTGAGAAAATCACGTTCCCGAAGATTTTATTCCGTTTGGACTCTGTTTGATATTTCGTTTCTTCCAAACACTAAAATAGGCAAAAAACAACAATTCTGGGATAGGCCTCCGGTTAATAGGTTAGTCCCAAAAATAATATAAAAGTGGAAAATAAAGCCCAATATAGTCCAAAACAGTAGATAATATAGCATGGAGCAATCAAAAATTATAGATACGTTGGAGACGTATCTGAAACCTACCGGATAGACTTGGACCCTACGTCAGAAGATGAAAGAGGAGCTCACGAGGGTAGGGGGCGCGCCCACCCCCCTGGGGCGCGCCCCCCTGCCTCGTGGGGCCCTCGTGGCTCCTCCGACGTACTTCCTGCACCCATATATATCGCCGTACCCTAAAACTTCTAGAACGCACAATAGATCGGGAGTTGCGCCGCCAGAAGCCTCCGTAGCCACCAAAAACCAATCTAGACCCGTTCCGGCACCCTGCCGAAGGGGGCAATCCTTCTCCGGTGGCCATCTTCATCATCCCGGTGCTCTCCATGACGAGGAGGGAGTAGTTCTCCGGTCGGGGCTGAGGGTACGTACCAGTAGCTATGTGTTTGATCTCTCTCTCTCTCTCTCTCGTGTTCTTGAGGTGATACGATCTTGATGTATCGCGAGCGTTGCTATTCTATTTGGATCCTATGATGTTTCTCCCCCCTCTACTCTCTTGTAATGAATTGAGTTTCCCCTTTGAAGTTATCTTATCGGATTGAGTCTTTATAGATTTGAGAACACTTGATGTATGTCTTGCCGTGCGTATCTGTGGTGACAATGGGATACCACGTGATTCACTTGATGTATGTTTTGGTGATCAATTTGCGGGTTCCGCCCATGAAGCTATGCATAGGGGTTGGCACACGTTTTCGTCGTGATTCTTCGGTAGAACTTTGGGGCACTCTTTGAGGTCCTTTGTGTTGGTTGAATAGATGAATCTGAGATTGTGTGATGCATATCGTATAATCATACCCACGGATACTTGAGGTGACATTGGAGTATCTAGGTGACATTAGGGTTTTGATTGAGTTGTGTCTTAAGGTGTTATTCTAGTACGAACTCTAGGGCTGTTTGTGACACTTATAGGAATAGCCCAACGGATTGATTGGAAAGAATAACTTTGAGGTGGTTCCGTACCCTACCATAATCTCTTCGTTCGTTCTCCGCTATTAGTGACTTTGGAGTGACTCTTTGTTGCATGTTGAGGGATAGTTATGTGATCCAATTATGTTAGTATTGTTGAGGGAACTTGCACTAGCGAAAGTATGAACCCTAGGCCTTATTTCCACGCATTACAATACCGTTTACGCTCACTTTTATCACTTGCTACCTTGCTTTTTATTATTTCAGATTACAAATACCTTTATCTACTATCCATATACCACTTGTTTCACTATCTCTTCGCCGAACTAGTGCACCTATACAATTTACCATTGTATTGGGTGTGTTGGGGACACAAGAGACTCTTTGTTATTTGGTTGCAGGGTTGCTCGAGAGAGACCATCTTCATCCTACGCCTCCTACGGATTGATAAACCTTAGGTCATCCACTTGAGGGAAATTTGCTACTGTCCTACAAACCTCTACACTTGGAGGCCCAACAACGTCTACAAGAAGGTTGTGTAGTAGACATCACGGGGTCCTTATGAAAACTAAGGGATATTAAGGCCTCCTTTTAATAGAGAACTAGAACAAAGCATTAACACATAGTGAATACATGAACTCCTCAAACTACGGTCATCACCGCTAAGTATCCTGATTATTGTCACTTCGGGGTTAACGGATCATAACGCATAATAGGTGACTATAGACTTGCAAGATAGGATCAAGAACACTCATATATTGATGAAAACATAATAGGTTCAGATCTGAAAATCATGGCACTCGGGCCCTAGTGACAAGCATTAAGCATAGCAAAGTCATAGCAACATCAATCTCAGAACATAGTGGACACTAGGGATCAAACCCTAACAAGACTAACTCGATTACATGATAGATCCCATCCAACCCATCACCGCCCGGCAAGCCTACGATGGAATTACTCATGCACGGCGGTGAGCATCATGAAATTGGTGATGGAAGATGGTTGGTGATGATGATGGCGACGGATTCCCCTCTCCGGAGCCCCGAAGGGACTCCAGATCAGCCCTCCCGAGAGGTTTTAGGGCTTGGCGGCGGCTCCGTATCGTAAAACGTGATGATTTCTTCTCTCTGATTTTTCTCTCCCCGAAACTCAATATATGGAGGTGGAGTTGGAGTCGGAGAGGCAACAGGGGGCCCACGAGGTAGGGGGCGTGCCCTAGGGGGCAGACGCGCCCCCCACCCTCGTGGCAAGGTGGTGGCCCCCCTGGCCTTCATCTTTGGCAGGTATTTTTCTTATTTTCTAAAAAGTGTCTCCGTGAAGTTTCAGGTCATTCCGAGAACGTTTGCTCCTGCACATAAATTACACCATGGTAATTCTGCTGAAAACAGCGTCAGTCCGGGTTAGTTCCATTCAAATCATGCAAGTTAGAGTCCAAAACAAGGGAAAAAGTATTTGGAAAAGTAGATAAGTTGGAGATGTATCAACTCCCCAAGCTTAAGCCTTTGCTTGTCCTCAAGCAATTCAGTTGACAAACTGAAAGTGATAAAGAAAAACTTTTACAAACTCTGTTTGCTCTTGTTGTTGTAAATATGTAAAGCCAGCATTCAAGTTTTCAGCAAAGATTATAACTAACCACATTCACAATAACGCATAGGTCTCAAGTTTACTCATATCAATAGCATAATTAACTAGCGAACCATAATAATAAATCTCGGATGACAACACTTTCTCAAAACAATCATAATATGATATAACAAGATGGTATCTCGCTAGCCCTTTCTGAGACCGCAAAACATAAATGCAGAGCACCTTTAAAGATCAAGGACTGACTAAACATTGTAATTCATGGTAAAAGAGATCCAGTCAAGTCATACCCAATGTAAACTAATAATAATGAATGCAAATGACAGCAGTGCTCTCCAACTGGTGCTTTTTAATAAGAGGATGATGACTCAGCATAAAAGTAAATAGATAGGCCCTTCGCAGAGGGAAGCGGGGATTTGTAGAGGTGCCAGAGCTCGGTTTTAAAACAGAGGTGAATGATATTTTGAGCGGTATACTTTCATTGTCAACATAACAACCAAGAGATGGCAATATCTTCCATGCTACACACATTACATGCAGTTCCCAAACAGAATGGTAAAGTTTATACTCCCCCTTCCACCACAAGCATCAATCCATGGCTTGCTCGAAACAACGAGTGCCTCCAACTAACAAGAGTCCCACGGGGAGTTTTGTTTGCAATTATTTTGATTTAGTTTGCATAAAGCATGGGACTAGGCATCTCGGTGACCAGCCATTTATCTCGTGAGTGAGGAGCGGAGTCCACTCCTCTTGAGAATAACCCGCCTAACATGGAAGATACAGACATCCCTAGTTGATACATGAGCTATTCGAGCATACAAAACATGATATTTATTTGAAGGTTTAGAGTTTGGCACATACAAATTTACTTGGAACGGCAGGTAGATACCGTATATAGGTAGGTATAGTGGACTCATGTGGAATAACTTTGGGGTTTAAGGGATTGGATGCACAAGCAGTATTCCCGCTTAGTACAGGTGAAGGCTAGCAAAAGACTGGGAAGCGACCAGCTAGAGAGCGACAACAGTCATGAACATGCATTAAAATTAATCAACACCGAATGCAAGCATGAGTAGGATATAATCCACCATGAACATAAATATTGTGAAGGCTATGTTGATTTTGTTTCAACTACATGCGTGAACATGTGCCAAGTCAAGTCACTTAAATCATTCAGAGGAGGATACCACCCTATCATACCACATCATAACCATTTTAATAGCATGTTGGCACGCAAGGTAAACCATTATAACTCATAGCTAATCAAGCATGGCACAATAAACTATGATCTCTAGTTGTCATTGCAAACATGTTTATTCATAATAGGCTGAATCAGGAATGATGAACTAATCATATTTACAAAAACAAAAGAGGTCGAGTTCATACCAGCTTTTCTCATCTCAGCCAGTCCATCATATATCATCATAATTGCCCTTCACTTGCACGACCGAACGATGTGAATAATAATAATAGTGCATGCGCATTGGACTAAGCTGGAATCTGCAGGCATTCAACAAACAGGAGAAGACAAGGCAATATGCGCTCTTTTGTCAGATAAACAATAATGCATATAAGAGCCACTTCAACAATTTAATCACGGTCTTCTCCTATCGACCCCCAAATAAAAGAAAAGAAATAAAACTATTTACACGGGAAAGCTCCCAACAAGCAAAAGAAGAACATGAAATCTTTTTGGGTTTTCTTTTTAATTACTACTACAAGCATAGAAAGTAAACTAATTAAAAGCTACAACTAATTTTTTTGTTTTTCTTAAGGTTTATTAAACACACAAGAAGAAAGCATAAAAAGGAAAATAAACTAGCATGGATGATACAATGAAAAAGTATGAGCACCAACATCTACCAATGAGTGTGTGAGCATAAATGTAATGTCGGTGAGAAATACATACTCCCCCAAGCTTAGGATTTTGGCCTAAGTTGGTCTATGGCCACGGCTGGCCTGGCTGATATCCATAATAATAGTTGGGGTCGTACTGTGATGCAGACGAGGAAGACTCCAATTGCCACTGGCTGACAATCATCTCCGAATCCCACTGGTAATTAGACTGTCGTGAAGGATCAAATTGTGGTTCCGGCTCTGACTCCTCGGCTGGTGTAGGGTTCCGGTAGGCGTGGATAGCCGTCAACGGAACAATGTGCGTGCCTACATTCAAATCAAACAAAGAAGGAGCGGGCAAGGTAATAGTCTCAGGATGATGTTTATTAAAGAACAATTGATATTTAAGCTCTCATTCCCTATTCTTAACAATAAAATCATGTGCTACAATACTTTTATAATCTAAATAAACACGAGGCCGCACCTTTTCTTCCTTCTCATAATGCCTAATAGGTATGTTAAAATGTGCAGCTAGGCGTGTAGCATAGATGCCTCCAAAGATGGGGCCCTTGGTACGGTTCAGACTTAATCGTTTGGCAATAATGCCGCCCATACTAAAAGAGTTATCACCGTATAAACCGTGGTGCAAAATAATAATATCAGGGATACTCAGGTTTCCACAGTTTCCACGACCAATTAAGCAACGACTAGCAAATAATGCAAAATAACGTAAAACAGGAAAGTGTATGCTAGTGATTCGTGCATCGGAAACCTTCCTTGTTTCCCCTACAGTGATAGTATCGATAAATCCCTCCACATCATCACGATGTGGTTCTTCTATCTTGCCCTCAAAAGGGACTAAACAAATCCGACAGAAATCATAAAATGACATCTCCTTATGCTAATCATATAAATAAAACTCCACCGTAGGTGGTGAGTTCCTAGAATGGAAATGAAAGTTTTGCACAAAGATATTTGTGAGCAAGAGATACTGATCGCATTGGTCGTGGAGGAAAGTGGTAAGGCCTGCAGTCTGAGCCAATTCATGAAAATCTTCATAAATCCCGACTGCTCTTAAGAAATCCTCGGAAGGCCATTCACACGCCTGAACCTCCGCGGTGCGAGGCAGATTATATTTAGGCTTCGGTGCCTTTTCCTTCGAGCTTTGGCTCGATGAGCCCCTCAAGAGTCTCCTCATCATTTTCTGAAAAATTCTGAAATTTTTTAGTAACTTCAAAATAAAAGTAAACCAAACTCAATAATATTGATAGCAACTACTCCTACAAGTGCCTATCGCCTAAATCATGCATCAAAACTACTTTTGACCATATAAATTTGACATGCAAGCTCAAGAACAGGGTCACCTAAGTAGCAAAAATTTCCAATGAATAAAGCACTAGAACAAAAACTAATTGGACCAATGGAGGAGTCACATACCAAGGAACAATCTCCCCAAGCAGTTTTGTGAGAGGTGCTTTGAGCTGGATATTCATGTTTGTGAGAGGAAGATGAAGTATGTGGGTGCAGGAATAAGTGGAGGAGGGCCACCGTGGGCCCACGAGGCAGGGGGCGCGCCCTAGAGGGGTAGGCGTGCCCTCCACCCTCGTGGGCAGGTGGTTGACCCCCCTGGTGTGTTCTCAGTTCCATAAATCCTCAAATATTCTTGAAAAAATCATATTTAATTTTCAGGGCATTTGGAGAACTTTTATTTTCGAGGTATTTTTATATTGCATGGATAATCAGATAATAGACAGAAAAATATTTATTTCTATTTTATTTAATATAAATAACAGAAAGTAAAAGTGGGGTACAGAAGGTTGTGCCTTCTAGTTTCATCCATCTCATGATCATCAAAAGGAATCCACTAACAAGGTTTATCAAGTCTTGTTAACGAACTCACTCTGAATAACATGGAACCGGAGAAATTTCGAATAACACTATGTTACCTCAACGGGGATATGCACATCCCCAATAACAATAATATCATATTTCTTCTTGACAGTAGGAAGAGGAAATTCAAAACATCCAAATATAATCAATGGAATTTTTCCAATAGAGTTGATACTATGAACTTGAGGTTATTTCCTCGGAAAGTGTACCGTGTGCTCATTACCATTAACATGAAAAGTGACATTGCCTTTAGTGCAATCAATAACAGCCCCTGCAGTATTCAAAAAGGGTCTTCCAAGAATAATAGACATACTATCGTCCTCGGGAATATCAAGAATAACAAAGTCCGTTAAAATAGTAACATTTGCAACTACAACACGCACATCCTCACAAATACCGACAGGTATAGCAGTTGATTTATCATCCATTTGCAAAGATATTTCAGTAGGTGTCAACTTATTCAAGTCAAGTCTACGATATAAAGAGAGAGGCATAACACTAACACCGGCTCCAAGATCACATAAAGCAGTTTTAACATAATTTCTTTTAATGGAGCATGGTATAGTAGGTACTCCTGGATCTCCAAGTTTCTTTGGTATTCCACCCTTAAAAGTGTAATTAGCAAGCATGGTGGAAATTTCAGCTTCCGGTATCTTTCTTTTATTTGTAATAATATCCTTCATGTACTTAGCATAAGGATTTGTTTTGAGCATATCAGTTAATCGCATACGCAAAAAGATAGGTCTAATCATTTCAGCAAAGCGCTCAAAATCCTCATCATCCTTTCTCTTGGATGGTTTTGGAGGAAAGGGCATGGGTTTCTGAACCCAAGGCTCTCTTTCTTTACCATGTTTCCTAGCAACAAAGTCTTTCTTATCATAACGTTGATTCTTTGATTGTGGGTTATCAAGATCAACAGCAGGTTCAATTTCTATATCATTATCATTACTAGGTTGAGCATCATCATGAACATTATTATTGACATTTTCACTAGTTTCAGTTTCATTACCAGGTTGTGTTTCAGCATCAGAAATAGAAATATCATTTGGATTCTCAGGTGTTTCAACAATAGGATCACTAGAAGCATGCAAAGTCCTATCATTTTCCTTTTTCTTCTTTTTAGAAGAACTAGGTGCATCTATATTATTTCTCTGAGAATCTTGCTCAATTCTCTTAGGATGGCCTTCAGGATACAAAGGTTCCTGAGTCATTCTACCACCTCTAGTCATAACTCTAACAACATTATCATTATTCTTATTATTCAATTCCTTGAGCAAATCATTTTGAGCTTTACGTACTTGTTCTACTTGAGTGGTAACCATAGAAGCATGTTTACTAATAAGTTTAAGTTCACCTTTGACATTAGCCATATAATCACCCAAGTGTCCAAGCATATTTGAATTGTATTTTAATTGTCTACGAAAATAAGCATTAAAATCTTCTTGCTTAGCCATAAATTTATCAAACTCATCTAAGCATGGGCTAGCAATTTTAGTGAATGGGATTACAACTTTATCATATCTATAGAGAGAATTTATCTTTACTACCTGTGTCGGGTTATCAAGACCATGAGTTTCTTCAATAGGTAAAAGATTTTGATTATATGTTTCTTCAATAGGCGGTAAATTAAGACGATGTATTTCTTCAATAGGAGGTAAATTCTTAACATCTTCAGCTTTAATACCTTTTTCTTTCATAGATTTCTTTGCCTCTTGCATATCTTCAGGACTGAGAAATAGAATACCCCTCTTCTTCGGAGTTGTTTTAGGAATAGGTTCAGGAATTGGCTCCGGAGGTGTCCAATTATTTCCATTTGTCAACATATTATTCAATAGAATTCCAGCTTCATTCGGTGTTCTTTCCCTGAAAACAGAACCAGCACAACTATCCAGGTAATCTCTGGAGGCATCGGTTAGTCCATTATAAAAGATATCAAGTATTTCATTTTTCTTAAGAGGATGATCAGGCAAAGAATTAAGTAATCGGAGAAGCCTCCCCCAAGCTTGTGGGAGACTCTCTTCTTCAATTTGCACAAAATTATATATTTCCCTTAAAGCAGCTTGTTTCTTATGAGCAGGGAAATATTTAGCAGAGAAGTAATAAATCATATCCCGGGGACTACGCACACAACCAGGATCAAGAGAATTAAACCATATCTTAGCATCACCCTTTAATGAGAACGGAAATATTTTAAGGATATAAAAGTAACGAGTTCTCTCATCTTTAGTAAACCGGGTAGCTATATCATTCAGTTTAGTAAGATATGCCACAACAGTTTCAGATTCATAACCATGAAAAGGATCAGATTCAACCAAGGTAATTATATCAGGATCAACAGAGAATTCATAATCCTTATCAGTAACAAATATAGGTGAAGTAGCAAATGCACGGTCAGGTTTCATTCTAGAATTTAGAGATTGCTGACTCCATTTAGCTAATAATCTTTTAAGTTCAGTTCTATTTCTGCAAGCTAAAATAGCTAAAGAAGCATCTTGATCAAAAACATAACCCTTAGGAATGGCAAGTGGTTCTTCATCATCACTTTCATCAGTATCATCAGATTCAATATTTTCAATTTCTCTAGCCCTAGCAAGTTGTTCATCAAGAAAAGCACTAAGTGGCATAGTAGTATCAGGCATAGAGGTAGTTTCATCATAAGTATCATGCATAGCAGAAGTGGCATCATCAATAACATGCGACATATCAGAACGAATAGCAGAAGCAGGTGTAGGTGTCGCAAGCTTACTCAAAACAGAAGGTGAATCAAGTGCAAAGCTAGATGGCAGTTCCTTACCTCCTCTCGTAGTTGAGGGATAGATCTTGGTTTTTGGATCTCTCAAGTTCTTCATAATGATAAGCAGATATATATCCCAAGTGACTCAAAGAATAGAGCTATGCTCCCCGGCAACGGCGCCAGAAAATAGTCTTGATAACCCACAAGTATAGGGGATCGCAACAATTTTAGAGGGTAGAGTATTCAACCCAAATTTATTGATTCGACACAAGGGGAGCCAAAGAATATTCCCAAGTGCGCCCTCCACCCTCGTGGGCCCCCTGTTGCTCCACCGACGTACTCCTTCCTCCTATATATACCTATGTACCCCCAAACGATCAGATACGGAGCCAAAAACCTAATTCCACCGCCGCAACTTTCTGTATCCACGAGATCCCATCTTGGGGCCTGTTCCGGAGCTCCGCCGGAGGGGGCATCGATCACGGAGGGCTTCTACATCAACACCATAGCCCCTCCGATGAAGTGTGAGTAGTTTATCTCAGACCTACGGGTCCATAGTTATTAGCTACATGGCTTCTTCTCTCTTTTTTGATCTCAATACAATGTTCTTCCCCTCTCTTGTGGAGAACTATTCGATGTAATCTTCTTTTTGCGGTGTGTTTGTTGAGACCGATGAATTGTGGGTTTACGATCAAGTCTATCTATGAATAATATTTGAATCTTCTCTGAATTCTTTTATGTATGATTGGTTATCTTTGCAAGTCTCTTCGAATTATCAGTTTGGTTTGGCCTACTAGATTGATCTTTCTTGCAATGGGAGAAGTGCTTAGCTTTGGGTTCAATCTTGCGGTGTCCTTTCCCAGTGACAGTAGGGGCAGCAAGGCACATATTGTATTGTTCCCATCGAGGATAACAAGATGGGGTTTTCATCATATTGCATGAGTTTATCCCTCTACATCATGTCATCTTGCTTAAGGCGTTACTCTGTTTTTAACTTAATACTCTAGATGCATGCTGGATAGCGGTCGATGAGTGGAGTAATAGTAGTAGATGCAGGCAGGAGTCGGTCTACTTGTCTCGGACGTGATGCCTATATACATGATCATACCTAGATATTCTCATAACTATGCTCAATTCTGTCAATTGCTCAACAGTAATTTGTTCACCCACCGTAGAATACTTATGCTCTCGAGAGAAGCCACTAGTGAAACCTATGCCCCCGGGTCTATCTTTATCATATTAATCTCCTACTACTTAGTTAGTTCCTTTGCTTTTTTACTTTGCCTTTATTTTACTTTGCATCTTTATCACAAAAATACAAAAAATATTATCTTATCATATCTATCAGATCTCAGTCTCGTAAGTGGCCGTGTAGGGATTTACAACCCCTATTCGCGTTAGTTGCGAGGATTTATTTGTTTTGTGCAGGTACGAGGGACTCGCGCGTAGCCTCCTACTGGATTGATACCTTGGTTCTCAAAAACTGAGGGAAATACTTACGCTACTTTGCTGCATCATCCCTTCCTCTTCGGGGAAAACCAACGCAGTGCTCAAGAGGTAGCACAGGGTCACCTAAGCAGCAAAATTATGCAATGAATAAAGCACTAGAACAAAATCTAATTGGACCATTAGAGGAGTCGCATACCAAGAAACAATCCCCCAAAGCAGTTTTTTGAATGGGGCTTTGAGCAAGGAGATCGAAAATGGTAGCAAAATGAGCTTGGACTCGAGTTTGAGCTGGTTAGTCATGTTTGTGGGAGGAAGAAGGAGTGTGTGGTAGCTGGAATAAATGGAGGGGATCCACCATGGGCCCATGAGGCAGGGGGGCGCGCCCAGGGGGGTAGGGCGCGCCCTTCACCCTCGTGGCCAGGTGCTTGCTCCCCCTGCTGTGTTCTCAGTGCCATATATTCTCAAATATTCCAGAAAAAACATATTTAAATTTCAGGGCATTTGGAGAACTTTTATTTTTGGGGTATTTTTTATTGCATTGATAATTCAGAAAACAGATAGAATATACTATTTTTGCTTTATTTCAACTAAATAACAGAAAGTAAAAAGAGGTTACAGAGAGTTGTGTTTTCTAAATTCATCCATCTCATGCTCATCAAAAGGAATCCACTAACAAGGTTGATCAGGTCTTGTTAACAAACTCATTCCAAATAACATGGAACCGGAGAATTTTCGAATAACACTAGGTTACCTCAACGGGGATATGCACATCCCCAACAATAAGAATATCATATTTCTTCTTGACAGTAGGAAGAGGAAATTCAAAACCTCCAAAAATAATCGATGGAATTTTTCTGATAGAGTTGATACTGTGGACTTGAGGTTGTTTCCTCGGAAAGTGTACCGTATGCTCATTACCATTAACATGAAAAATGACATTGCCTTTGGTGCAATCAATAACAGCCCCTGCAGTATTCAAAAAGGGTCTTCCAAGAATAATAGACATACTATCGTCCTCGGGAATATCAAGAATAACAAAGTCCGTTAAAATAGTAACGTTTGCAACCACAACAGGCACATCCTCACAAATACCGACAGGTATAACAGTTGATTTATCAGCCATTTGCAAAGATATTTCAGTAGGTGTCAACTTATTCAAATCAAGTCTACGATATAAAGAGAGAGGCATAACACTAACACCGACTCCAAGATCACATAAAACAGTTTTAACATAGTTTCTTTTAATGGAGCATGGTATAGTTGATACTCCCGGATCTCCTAGTTTCTTAGGTATTTCAACCTTAAAAGTATAATTAGCAAGCATGGTGGAAATTTTAGCTTCCGGTATCTTTCTTTTATTAGTAACAATATCTTTCATGTACTTAGCATAAGGATTCATTTTAAGCATATCAGTCAAACGCATATGTAAAAAGATAGGTCTAATCATTTCAGCAAAGTGCTCAAAATCCTCAGCATCCTTTTTCTTGGATGGTTTAGGAGGAAAAGGCATGGGTTTCTGAACCCATGGTTCTCTTTCTTTACCGTGCTTCCTAGCAACAAAGTCTATCTTATCATAACATTGATTCTTCGATTGTGGGTTATCAAGATCAATAGCAGGTTCAATCTCTACTTCATTGTCATTACTAGGTTGAGCATCAACATGAACATCATTATTAACATTATCACTAGGTTCATGCTCATTACCAGATTGTGTTTTAGCATCAGAAATAGAAATATCATTGGGATTCTTAGGTGTGTCATCAACAGGTTCACTAGAAGCATGCAAAGTCCTATCATTTTTATTTCTCTTCCTTTTAGAAGGACTAGGTGCATCAATATTATTTCTCTGTGAATCTTGCTCAATTCTCTTAGGATGGCCCTCAGGATACAAGGGTTCCTGAGTCATTTTACCACCTCTATTCATAACTCTAACAGCATTATCATTTTTCTTACTATTCAATTAATTGAGCAAATCATTCTGAGCTTTAAGTACTTGTTCTACTTGAGTGGTAACCATAGAAGCATGTTTACTAATAAGTTTTAGTTCACCTTTAATATTAGCCATATAATCACCCAAGTGTTCAAGCATATCAACATTGCGTTTTAATTCTCTACCAAAATAAGCATTGAAGTTTTCTTATTTAACCATAAAGTCATCAAACTCATCCAAGCAAGGGCTAGCAAATTTATTAAATGGGATTTCAGCTTTATCATATCTATAGAGAGAATTTACCTTTACTACCTGTGTCCGGTTATCAAGACCATGCACTTCTTCAACAGGCGGTAAATTAAGACCACGTATTTCTTCAATAGGAGGTAAATTGTTAACATCTTCAGCTTTAATACCTTTTTATTTCATAGATTTCTTTGCCTCTTGCATATCTTCAGGACTGAGAAATAGAATACCCCTTTTCTTCGAAGTTGGCTTAGGAGTTGGTTCAGGAATTGGATCGGGAACTGTCCAATTATTTTCATTAGTCAACATATTATTCAATAGAATTTCAGCTTCATCTGGTGTTCTTTCCCTGAAAACACAACCAGCACAACTATCCAGGTGGTCTCTGAAAGTATCGGTTAGTCTATTATAAAAGATATCAAGTATTTCATTTTTCTTAAGAGGATGATCAGGCAAAGCATTAAGTAATTGGAGAAGCCTCCCCCAAGCTTGTGGGAGACTCTCTTCTTCAATTTGCACAAAACTATATATTTCCCTTAAAGGAGTTTGTTTCTTATGAGCGGGGAAATATTAGCAGAGAAGTAATAAATCATATCCTGGGGACTACGCACACAACCAGGATCAAGAGAATTAAACCATATCTTAGCATCACCCTTTAATGAGAACGGAAATAATTTAAGGATATAATAGTAGCGAGTTTTCTCATCATTAGTGAACAGGGTGGCTATATCATTTAATTTAGTAAGATGTGCCACAACAGTTTCAGATTCATAGCCATAGAAAGGATCAGATTCAACCAAAGTAATTATCTCAGGGTCGATAGAGAATTCATAATCCTTATCAGTAACAAAGATAGGTGAAGAAGCATAAGCAGGATCATATTTCATTCTAGCATTCAAAGTTTTTTGTTTCAGCTTAGCTAATAATTTCTTAAGATCACTCCTATCATTGCATGCAAGAAAGTCTCTAGCAGTTTCTTCATCCATAACATAGCCCTCAGGCACAACAGGTAATTTATATCTTGGGGGAGAGTCTTCATCATCACTTTCATCAATATTATCAATTTCAATAATTTCATTCTCTCTAGTCATAGCAAGTTGTGCATCAATGAATTCACCAAGTGGCACAGTAGTATCAAGCATAGAAGTAGTTTCATCATAAGTATCATGCATAGCAGAAGTGACATCATCAATAACATGCAACATATCAGAATTAATAGCAGAAGCAGGTTTAGGTGTCACAAGCTTACTCAAAACAGAAGGTGAATCAAGTGTAGAGCTAGATGGCAGTTCCTTACCTCCCCTCGTAGTTGAGGGATAAATCTTGGTTCTTGGATCTTTCAAGTTCTTCATAATGATAAGCAGATATAAATCCCAAGTGACTCAAAGAATAGAGCTATGCTCCCCGGGAAAGGCGCCAGAAAATAGTCTTGATAACCCACAAGTATAGGGGATCGCAACAGTTTTCGAGGGTAGAGTATTCAACCCAAATTTATTGATTCGACACAAGGGGAGTCAAAGAATATTCTCAAGTATTAGCAGCTGAGTTGTCAATTCAACCACACCTGGAAACTTAATATCTGCAACAAAGTGTTTAGTAGCAAAGTAATATGATAATAGTGGTAACGGTGGTAAAAGGTAATGGTAGCAAAAGTAATATTTTTGGTATTTTGTAGTGATGATAACAATAGCAACGGAAAAGTAAATAAGCGAGAACAATATATGGAAAGCTTATAGGCAATGGATCGTTGATAGAGAACTATGCCGGATGCGGTTCATCATGTAATAGTCATAACCTAGGGTGACACAGAACTAACTCCAGTTCATCAATGTAATGTAGGCATGTATTCTGAATATAGTCATACATGCTTATGGAAAAGAACTTGCATGACATCTTTTGTCCTACCCTCCCATGGCAGCGGGGTCCTATTGGAAACTAAGGGATATTAAGGCCTCCTTTTAATAGAGTACCGGACCAAAGCATTAACACATAGTGAATACATGAACTCCTCAAACTACGGTCATCACCGGGAGTGGTCCCGATTATTGTCACTTCGGGGTTGCTGGATCATAACACATAGTAGGTGACTATAGACTTGCAAGATAGGATCAAAAACTCTCATATGTTGATGAAAACATAATAGGTTTAGATCTGAAATCATGGCACTCGGGCCCTAGTGACAAGCATTAAGCATAGCAAAGTCATAACAACACCAATCTCAGAACATAGTGGATACTAGGGATCAAACCCTAACAAAACTAACTCGATTACATGACAAATCCCATCCAACCCATCACCGTCCAGCAAGCCTATGATGGAATTACTCACGCACGGCGGTGAGCATCATGAAATTGGTGATGGAGGATGGTTGATGATGACGATGGCGACGGATTCCCCTCTTCGGAGCCCCGAACGGACTCCAGATCAGCCCTCCCGAGAGAGTTTAGGGCTTGGCAGCGGCTTCGTATCGTAAAACGAGATGAATCCTTTGTTGGAAATATGCCCTAGAGGCAATAATAAAATGGTTATTATTATATTTCCTTGTTCATGATAATTGTCTATTGTGCATGCTATAGTTGTGTTATCCGGAAATCGTAATACATGTGTGAATACATAGACCACAACATGTCCCTAGTGAGCCTCTAGTTGACTAGCTCGTTGATCAATAGATGGTTACGGTTTCCGGACCATGGACATTGGATGTCATTGATAACGGGATCACATCATTAGGAGAATGATGTGATGGACAAGACCCAATCCTAAGCATAGCGCAAGATCGTGTAGTTCGTCTGCTAAAGCTTTTCTAATGTCAAGTATCTTTTCCTTAGACCATGAGATTGTGCAACTCCCGGATACTGTAGGAATACTTTGGGTGTGCCAAACGTCACAACGTAACTGGGTGACTATAAAGGTGCACTATGGGTATCTCTGAAAGTGTCTGTTGGGTTGGCACGAATCGAGACTGGGATTTGTCACTCCCTATGACGGAGAGGTATCTTTGGGCCCACTCGTTAAGACTTCATCGTAATGAGATCAATGTGACTAAGGGTTGGTCACGGGATGATGTGTTACGGAACGAGTAAAGTGACTTGCCGGTAACGAGATTGAACGAGGTATTGGAATACCGACGATCGAATCTCGGGCAAGTAATGTACCGATTGACAAAGGGAATTGTATACGGGATTGATTGAATCCTCGACATCGTGGTTCATACGATAAGATCATCGTGGAACATGTGGGAGCCAACATGGGTATCCAGATCCCGCTGTTTTTTATTGGCCGGAGAGTTGTCTCGGTCATGTCTGCATGGTTCCCGAACCCGTAGGGTCTACACACTTAAGGTTCGATGACGCTAGGGTTATTAGGAAGACTTGTATGTGATTACCTAATGCTATTCGGAGTCCCGGATGATATCCCGGACATCACGAGGAGTTCCGGAATGGTCCGGAGGTGAAGATTTATATATAGGAAGTTGTCATACGGTCACCGGAAATGTTCGGGGGCATATCGGTATTGTACCGGGGCCGCCGGAGGGGTTCGAGGGGTCCACCTGGAGGGGCCACCTCTCTCGGAGGGCCTCATGGGCCGTAGAGGAAAGGGAACCAGCCCCAAGTGGGCTAGGCGCATCCCCCCCTTGGTCCCATGCGCCTAGGGTTGGGGGGAAACCCTAGAGGGGGCGCCCCCTTGCTTGGGGGGCAAGCCACCCCCCTTGGTCGCCGCCCCCCCTCTAGATCTCATCTAGAGGGGTCCGGCCCCCTTCCTCCTTCCCCTATAAATAGAGGGGAAAGGGGAGGGCTGCACACCACATCAAAGGCGCAGCCCCTCCCCTCCCCAGCACCTCTCCTCCTCCGTTAAGTGCTTGGCGAAGCCCTGCCGGAGTACTGCTGCTCCACCACCACCACGCCGTCATGCTGTTGTTGGAGCTCTCTTCCTCAACCTCTCCCTCCTCCTTGCTGGATCAAGGCGCGGGAGACGTCTCCACTCTGTACGTGTGTTGAACGTGGAGGTGTCGACCGTTCGGCGCTAGGATCATCGGTGCTTTGGATCACGACGAGTACGACTCCATCAACCCCGGTCTCATGAACGCTTCCGCTCGCGATTTACAAGGGTATGTAGATGCACTCCCCTCCCTCTCGTTGCTAGATGACTCTGTAGATTGATCTTGGTGATGTGTAGAAAATTTTAAATTTATGCTACGATCCCCAACAGTGGCATCATGAGCTAGGTCTATGCGTAGTTTCTATGCATGAGTAGAACACAAGTTGTTGTGGGCGTCGATTTTGTCAATTTGCTTGCCGTTACTAGTCTTATCTTGATTCGGCGGCATCGTGGGATGAAGCGGCCCAGACCGGCCTTACACGTACGCTTACGTGAGACTGGTTGCACCGACTGACATGCACTAGTTGCATAAGGTGGCTAGCGGGTGTCTGTCTCTCCCACTTTAGTCAGATCGGATTCGATGAAAAGGGTCCTTATGAAGGGTAAATAGAAATTGGCACATCACGTTGTGGTTTTGGCGTAGGTAAGAAACGTTCTTGCTAGAAACCTATAGCAGCCACGTAAAAACTTGCAACAACAATTAGAGGACGTCTAACTTGTTTTTGCAGCATATGTCGTGTGATGTGATATGGCCAAAAGGATGTGATGAATGGTATATGTGATGTATGAGATTGATCATGTTCTTGTAATAGGAATCACGACTTGCATGTCGATGAGTATGACAACCGGCAGGAGCCATAGGAGTTGTCTTAATTTATTTATGACCTGCGTGTCAACATAAACATCATGTAATTACTTTACTTTATTGCTAACCGTTAGCCATAGTAGTAGATGTAATAGTTGGTGAGACAACTTCATGAAGACACGATGATGGAGATCATGATGATGGAGGTCATGGTGTCATGCCGGTGACGATGATGATCATGGCGCCCCAAAGATGGAGATCAAAAGGAGCAAAATGATATTGGCCATATCATGTCATTTTTGATTGCATGTGATGTTTATCATGTTTTTACATCTTATTTGCTTTAGAACGACGGTAGCTTAAATAAGATGATCCCTCGCAATAATTTCAAGAAAGTGTCCCCCCTAACTGTGCACCGTTGCGAAGGTTCGTTGTTTTGAAGCACCACGTGATGATCGGGTGTGATAGATTCCAACGTTCGAATACAACGGGTGTAAGCCAGATTTACACACACAATACACTTAGGATGACTTGACGAGCCTAGCATGTACATACATGGCCTCGGAACACGGAAGACCGAAAGGTCAAACATGAGTCGTATAGAAGATAAGATCAACATGAGGATGTTCACCGATGATGACTAGTCTGTCTCACGTGATGATCGGACACAGCCTAGTTGACTCGGATCATGTATCACTTAGATGACTAGAGGGATGTCTATCTGAGTGGGAGTTCATTAAATAATTTGATTAGATGAACTTAATTATCATGAACATAGTCTAAAATCTTTGCAATATGTCTTGTAGATCAAATGGCCCACGCTAATATTGCCCTCAACTTCAACGCGTTCCTAGAGAAAACCAAGCCGAAAGACGGTGGCAGCAACTACACGGACTGGGTCTGTAACCTGAGGATTATCCTCATAGCTGCCAGGAAAGCATATGTCCTTGATGCACCGCTAGGTGAAGCACCTATTTTCCCTGCAGAATAAGACGTTATGAACGCTTGGCAGACACGTAGTGATGATTACTCCCTGGTTCAGTGCGGCATGCTTTACAGCTTAGAACCGGGGCTCCAAAAGCGTTTTGAGCAACATGAAGCATATGAGATGTTCCAAGAGCTGAAAATGGTTTTCCAAGCTCATGCCCGGGTTGAGAGATATGAAGTCTCCAACAAGTTCTGCAGTTGTAAGATGGAGGAGAATAGTTCCGTCAACGAGCACATACTCAAAATGTCTGGGTTGCACAACTGCTTGTCTTAGCTGGGAGTTAATCTCCCGGATGATGCGGTCATTGACAGAATCCTTCAGTCGCTCCCACCTAGCTACAAGAGCTTTGTGATGAACTTCAATATGAAGGGGATGGAAAAGACCATTCCTGAGGTATATTCAATGCTGAAATCAGCGGAGGTGGAAATCAAAAAGGAACATCAAGTGTTGATGGTGAATAAAACCACTAAGTTCAAGAAAGGCAAGGGTAAAAAGAACTTCAAGAAGGACGGCAAGGGAGTTGTCGCGCCCGGTAAGCAAGCTGCCGGGAAGAAGCCAAAGCATGGACCCAAGCCTGAGACTGAGTGCTTTTATTGAAAGGGAAACGATCACTGGAAGCGGAACTGCCCCAAGTACTTAGCGGATAAGAAGGCTGGCAATACCAAAGGTATATGTGATATACATGTTATTGATGTGTACCTAACCAGCGCTCATAGTAGCTCCTGGGTATTTGATACCGGTGTAGTTGCTCATATTTGTAACTCAAAACAGGAACTGCAGAATAAACGGAGACTGGCGAAGGACGAGGTGATGATGCGCGTCGGGAATGGTTCCAAGGTCGATGTGATCGCCGTCGGCACACTACCTCTACATTTACCTACGAGATTAGTTTTAAACCTCAATAATTGTTATTTAGTACCAGCTTTGAGCATGAACATTGTATCTGGATCTCGTTTAATGCGAGATGGCTACTCATTTAAATCTGAGAATAATGGTTGTTCTATTTATATGAGAGACATGTTTTATGGTCATGCCCCGTTGGTCAATGGTTTACTCTTATTTAATCTCGAACGTGATGTTACACATATTCATAGTGTGAATGCCAAAAGATGTAAGGTTGATAATGATAGTCCCACATACTTGCGGCACTGCCGCCTTGGTCACATTGGTGTCAAACGCATGAAGAAACTCTATGCAGATGGACTTTTGGAGTCTCTTGATTATGAATCATTTGACATGTGCGAACCATGCCTCATGGGAAAAATGACCAAGACTCCGTTCTCCGGAACAATGGAGCGAGCAACCAACTTATTGGAAATCATACATACTGATGTGTGCGGTCCAATGAGTGTTGAGGCTCGCGGTGGCTATCGTTATGTTCTCACCCTCACTGATGACTTGAGTAGATATGGGTATGTCTACTTAATGAAACACAAGTCTGACACCTTTGAAAATTTCAAGGAATTTCAGAGTGAGGTTGAGAATCAACGTGACAGGAAAATCAAGTTCTTACGATCAGATCGTGGGGGAGAATATTTGAGTCACGAATTTGGCATGCACTTAAGGAAATGTGGAATAGTTTCACAACTCACGCCGCCTGGAACACCTCAGTGTAATGGTGTGTCCGAACGTCGTAATCGCACTTCGTTAGATATGGTGCGATCTATGATGTCTCTTACCGATCTACCACTATCATTTTGGGGTTATGCTATAGAGACTGCCGCATTCACTTTAAATAGGGCTCCATCGAAATCCGTTGAGACGACACCGTATGAATTGTGGTTTGGTAAGAAACCTAAGCTGTCGTTTCTGAAAGTTTGGGGATGCGATGCTTATGTCAAGAAACTTGAACCTGAAAAGCTCGAACCCAAATCGGAAAAATGCATCTTCATAGGATACCCTAAAGAAAAGATTGTGTATACCTTCTACCTCAGATCCGAAGGCAAGATCTTTGTTGCCAAGAATGGATCCTTTCTAGAGAAAGAGTTTCTCTCGAAAGAAGTAAGTGGGAGGAAAGTAGAACTTGATGAAGTATTGCCTCTTGAACCGGAGAGTGGCGCAGCTCAAGAAAATGTTCCTGAGGTACCTGCACCGACTAGAGAGGAAGTTAATGATGATCATGAAACTTCAGATCAAGTTGCTACTGAACTTCGAAGGTCCACGAGGACACGTTCTGCACCAGAGTGTTACGGCAACCCTGTCCTGGAAATCATGTTGTTAGACAATGGTGAACCTTCGAACTATGAAGAAGCGATGGCGGGCCCAGATTCCGACGAATGGCTGGAAGCCATGAAATCCGAGATAGGATCCATGTATGAAACCGAAGTATGGACTTTGACTGACTTGCCTGATGATCGGCGAGCCATAGAAAATAAATGGATCTTTAAAAAGAAGACATACGCGGATGGTAATGTGACCATCTATAAGGCTCGGCTTGTCGCTAAGGGTTATCGACAAGTTCAAGGGGTTGACTATGATGAGACTTTCTCACCCGTAGCAAAGCTGAAGTCCGTCCGAATCATGTTAGCAATTGCCGCATTCTATGATTATGAGATATGGCAAATGGACGTCAAAATGGCATTCCTTAATGGTTTCCTTAAGGAAGAATTGTATATGATGCAGCCAGAAGGTTTTGTCGATCCTAAGAATGCTGACAAGGTGTGCAAGCTCCAACGCTCGATCTATGGGCTGGTGCAAGCATCTCGGAGTTGGAACATTCGATTTGATGAGATGATCAAAGTGTTTGGGTTTACACAGACTTATGGAGAAGCCTGTGTTTACAAGAAAGTGAGTGGGAGCTCTGTAGCATTTCTCATATTATATGTGGATGACATACTATTGATGGGAAATGATATAGAATTCTTGGAAAGCATAAAGGCCTACTTGAACAAGTGTTTTTCAATGAAGGACCTTGGAGAAGCTGCATATATATTAGGCATCAAGATCTATAGAGATAGATCGAGACGCCTCATTGGTCTTTCACAAAGTACGTACCTTGACAAGATATTGAAGAAGTTCAATATGGATCAGTCCAAGAAGGGGCTCTTGCCTGTATTGCAAGGTGTGAGATTGAGCACGGCTCAATGCCCGACCACGGCAGAAGATAGAGAAAAGATGAGTGTCGTCCCCTATGCCTCGCCCATAGGGTCTATTATGTATGCCATGTTGTGTACCAGACCTGATGTAAACCTTGCCGTAAGTTTGGTAGGAAGGTACCAAAGTAATCCCGGCATGGAACACTAGACAGTGGTCAAGAATATCCTGAAATACCTAAAAAGGACTAAGGATATGTTTCTCGTTTATGGAGGTGACGAAGAACTCGTCGTAAAGGGTTACGTCGATGCTAGCTTTGACACAGATCTGGATGACTCTAAGTCACAAACCGGATACGTGTATATTTTGAATGGTGGGGCAGTCAGCTGGTGCAGTTGCAAGCAAAGCATCATGGCGGGATCTACATGTGAAGCGGAGTACATGGCAGCCTCGGAGGCAGCACAAGAAGAAATCTGGGTGAAGGAGTTCATTACCGACCTAGGAGTTATTCCCAATGCGTTGGGCCCGATGACTCTCTTCTGTGACAACACTGGAGCTATTGCCCTTGCCAAGGAGCCAAGGTTTCACAGGAAGACCAGGCATATCAAGCGTCGCTTCAACTCCATTCGTGAAAATGTTCAAAATGGAGACATAGATATTTGTAAAGTGCATACGGACCTAAATGTCGCAGATCCGTTGACTAAACCTCTTCCTCGAGCAAAACATGATCAACACCAGAACTCTATGGGTGTTCGATTCATCACAATGTAACTAGATTATTGACTCTAGTGCAAGTGGGAGACTATTGGAAATATGCCCTAGAGGCAATAATAAAATGGTTATTATTATATTTCCTTGTTCACGATAATTGTCTATTGTTCATGCTATAATTGTGTTATCCGGAAATCGTAATACATGTGTGCATACATAGACCACAACATGTCCCTAGTGAGCCTCTAGTTGACTAGCTCGTTGATCAATAGATGGTTATGGTTTCCTGACCATGGACATTGGATGTCATTGATAACGGGATCACATCATTAGGAGAATGATGTGATGGACAAGACCCAATCCTAAGCATAGCGCAAGATCGTGTAGTTCGTCTGCTAAAGCTTTTCTAATGTCAAGTATCTTTTCCTTAGACCATGAGATTGTGCAACTCCCGGATACTGTAGGAATACTTTGGTTGTGCCAAATGTCACAACGTAACTGGGTGACTATAAAGGTGCACTACGGGTATCTCTGAAAGTGTCTGTTGGGTTGGCACGAATCGAGACTGGGATTTGTCACTCCGTATGACGGAGAGGTATCTCCGGGCCCACTCGGTAAGACATCATCGTAATGAGCTCAATGTGACTAAGGGTTGGTCACGGGATGATGTGTTACGGAACGAGTAAAGTGACTTGCCGGTAACCAGATTGAACGAGGTATTGGAATACCGACGATCGAATCTCGGGCAAGTAACGTACCGATTGACAAAGGGAATTGTATATGGGATTGCTTGAATCCTCGACATCGTGGTTCATCCGATGAGATCATCGTGGAACGTGTGGGAGCCAACATGGGTATCCAGATCCCGCTGATGGTTATTGGCCGGAGAGTTGTCTCGGTCATGTCTGCATGGTTCCCGAACCCATAGGGTCTTCACACTTAAGGTTCGATGACGCTAGGGTTATTAGGAAGACTTGTATGTGGTTACCGAATGTTGTTCGGAGTCCCGGATGAGATCCCGGACGTCACAAGGAGTTCCGGAATGGTCCGGAGGTGAAGATTTATATATAGGAAGTTGTCATACGGTCATCGGAAAGGTCCGGGGGCATATCGGTATTGTACTGGGGCCACCGGGGGTCCACCGGGAGGGGCCACCTCTCTCGGAGAGCCTCATGGGCCGTAGAGGAAAGGGAACCAGCCCCAAGTGGGCTGGGCGCATCCCCCCTTGGGCCCATGCGCCTAGGGTTGGGGGGGAAACCCTAGAGGGGGCTCCCCCCTTGCTTGGGGGGCAAGCCACCCCCCTTGGCCTCCCCCCTCTAGATCTCATCTAGATGGGACGGCCCCTTCATCCTTCCCCTATAAATAGAGGGGCAAGGGGAGGGCTACACACCACATCAAAGGCGCAGCCCCTCCCCTCCCCAACACCTCTCCTCCTCCGTTAAGAGCTTGGCGAAGCCCTGCCGGAGTACTGCTGCTCGACCACCACCACGCCGTTGTGCTGCTGTTGGAGCTCTCTTCCTCAACCTCTCCCTCCTCCTTGCTGGATCAAGGCGCGGGAGACGTCTCCGCTCCGTACGTGTGTTGAATGCGGAGGTGCCGTCTGTTCGGCGCTAGGATCATCGGGGATTTGGATCACGACGAGTACGACTCCATCAACCCCGTTCTCTTGAATGCTTCTGCTCGCGATTTACAAGGGTATGTAGATGCACTCCTCTCCCTCTCGTTGCTAGATGACTCCATAGATTGATCTTGGTGATGCGTAGAAAATTTTAAATTTATGCTACGATCCCCAACATCCTTCTCCCTGGTTTTTTCCCTGAAAGTGAATATATGGAGTCAGGGTTGAGGTCGGTGGAGCGTCAGGGGGCCCACGAGGCAGGGGGGCGCGCCCCCACCCTCGTGGATAGGTGGAGGCCCCCCTGACGTGGATCTTCCTCCTAGTATTTTTATATATTCCAAAATAATTCTCCGTTGATTTTCAGGTCATTCCGAGAACTTTTATTTCTGCACAGAAATAACACCATGGCAATTCTGCTGAAAACAACATCAGTCCGGGTTAGTTCCATTCAAGTCATGCCAGTTAGAGTACAAAACAAGGGCAAAAGTGTTTGGAAAAGTAGATAAGACGGAGACGTATCAGGGCCGTCCGCTCCAGGCCGTCCCCGTGGCTGCACCGACCCTCGCTGGAAGTGCGTTATATCGACTAGAGGGGGGGTGAATAGGCGATTTTTATGAAATTCTTCACTGAGGAATTTGCTGGTGAGGAAATTCCTTAGCGAAGAACTACTAGCAATGGAACAAGTACTCAAAAGTAAACATAACAAAATACAAGCATAGTCATCATGATGAAATGAAGACAGGCACAGAGTACAGGAAGCGTAATCACAGGATAACACAGGATGAAGACAAACAGACTGAAGAAATTAAACTGAGGAAATTGAGAAAGTCTTCAGTCAAAGTCTTCAAACACACATATGAACAAGCACACAACACGGTTATGAGGAAATGAAAGAGTTGAGGAAATAGAACCAGTAAGCTTGATGAAGACAATGATTTGGTAGACCAGTTCCAACTGTTGTCTCAGTTGTACGTCTGGTTGGAGCGGCTGAGTATTTAAACTCGAGGACACACAGTCCCGGACACCCAGTCAAGGACACTTAGTCCAAGACACCCAGTCCTCACCGTATTCTCCTTGAACTAAGGTCACACAGACCTCGTCAAATCACTCGTGGTAAGTCTTCAGGCGACTTCCAAACCTTCACAAACTTGGTCACTCGGCGATCCACAATTCCTCTTGGATGCTCTAGACCATGACGCCTAACCGTCTGGAAGAAGCACAGTCTTCAAAGGTAACAAGCGTCGGATCCACTCAGGATCAATCTCTTCAGTGATGCTCAATCACTTGGGGTTTGTAGGTGTTTGGGTTTTGGGTTTTTGGTTTTTCCTCACTTGATGATTTTCGCTCAGAGTCCTCGGAGGATGGGTTGCTCTCAAATGACAAGTGCCAGTTTCTCTCGGAGCAGCCAATCAGCTAGTGGTTGTAGGGGCGGCTATTTATAGCCTAGGGAGCAGCCCGACATGATAAGACATAAATGCCCTTCAATGATATGACCGTTAGGTGGATAGATATTTTGGGACAGCTGGCGCATAGCACAACAACGGTCGGAATTTTAAGTAGCAAAATACTCAGGGCTATCATGTTCCTCACTGTGTAGGCAATCCGCACTGGCGAATTCCTAACTCCTCAGTCAGGACAAATCCTTAGAGACCAGAAGAACTTCGTCTCTGTCACTGAAGAAATTGACTGAACTGTATGAGATTTCCAATGGCTTCACTCGAAGGGATTGGTAGATGTAGGATTTTGAGTTGAGAATCACATGGAAATTTTTCCTAAGTATTTCCTCGACCCCCTTTAACAGTACGGTGTTTCCTATGACTCAAGAAAGAGAAAAACAAAACTATGAAAACGAAAGTCTTCAAGCTTCATATTCCTCGCATGAATATCAAGTCTTCACGGACACACCAATTTCTTCACTTTCAAAGTCTTCATGAAAGTCTTCAGAAATACCAAAATCTTCAGTCGAAGATATTCATTTTTAGGGGTCGACTTTTCCTGTAAATATCAAACTCCTCATAGACTTATAGACCCGTGTACACTCACAAACGCATTAGTCCCTTAACCTATAAGTCTTCAATACACCAAAATCACTAAGGGGCACTAGATGCACTTACAATCTCCCCCTTTTTGGTGATTGATGACAATATAGGTTAAGTTTTCAACGGGGATAAACATACGAAGTGTAACTACTGATATTGAGGAATTTGATTGCAAGATATAGAAGAACTCCCCCTGAAGACGTGCATAGTGAGGAATTTTCTTTTGAAGCAATGCACACGTGAAGAGTTGAATCATGGAGATCTCCCCTTATATCTTGTAATTCATACACGCATTTAACATATAATATGAAGAATTTGAAATGCATGATGAAATATGGTGCCTGATGAAATTCAGCATGCGTGCAATAATATTTAACGAGGAATAAGCATGCAGAATAGTGCATCGAAAGTATCAGAGCACAGTGCATCAAAAGTATCAGAGCACCATCGGGTTTAAGATTACAACTTGATCCAATAAAGTTTCAGAAGAACGAGAGTTGTAACTTAGCAAAAAAACGCACATATGGTAGACCCGCTTGAAGACTAACTCATATTTCTCCCCCTTTGTCATTGAATGACCAAAAGGATCGAAAATGAGGACTAACGCCCCTGAAGATAATCATGTTGATGAAGGAGCGCCAGCGTTGTTGGGGTCGTTTGTTGATGTAGGGCCTGCCGCAGTGTCGTCCAAATCTTCATGTTCATCAGTGTCGCGTGATGAAGAAAATGAGCTGGCCACCAGAGAAGGAACTTGGACCTTCTTGAATTTCTTCGGTGGAGGTGCTATTCAGTCAAAATCTTCTTTGAGACCCATGTTCTTCAGATCTTCTTCACCATATAGATGTGATAGGATTGCCCAGGTGCGACCGAAGACTTGATGGAGGTAGTAGTGGTTTTTCTTCACTGCATTGTGTGTGGCAGTCATGTTGTGAAGAAGTGAACCAAACTGACGCTTAACCCATTTGTGATTTTGATCCACCTTTTGGTGAAGACTAAGCAGAAGTTCACGGTCAGTCATCACGCACGGAGCAGTGGCTTGAGGAGTGGACTTAGGTGCATTGGCAGAGTCATGTGTGGCAGAGTCATCATTGGTGGAATAAGATGCAGCTTTGCAAAACTGACCATCCAATGGATGAATGCCTTCATCTATTACAGTTGGTGCCTTGCCCTTTCCATCAACTGAGGAATATGTCTGCTTGAGGACTTCAATTGGGGGCAAGTAGTTGAGGTGATTCTGGAAATCAGCTTTGTAGTTGAGTGAAGACCTTGTTCTGAGGAATCTCATAATCCAAGGTGTATAAGGCTTCAGCTCAAACGGAGACAGTGCAACATTGGCCATAGTCCTCATGAAGAAATCGTGATAATTGACAGGAATGCCATGAACGATGTTGAATACCAGATTCTTCATGATGCCAACAATTTCCTCATCAGATGAGTCGTGGCCTTTGATAGGACTGATTGTCCTCGTAAGAATACGATAGACAGTTCTGGGCACGTACATCAATTCCTTCACGAGGAATTTGGTTCGTGGTGCCTGACCTGGTTTCAAAGGCTTCATCAGCACCTGCATGTAATGATGTGTGAGCTCAGGTTCACTGTAGATGCAGTGAGCTTCTTCAAGGGGAGGACTGAGTGGTAGAGCACGAAGCAATTCAGAGGCTGGTGCAGTGTAGTGAGTGTTTTCAGACATCCAGTCCAGCACCCATGAATTCACATCTTCGGCATCTCCGGTGATGTGCAGTGTTGCATAGAATTGAAGAATCAGTTCTTCATTCCAATCGCAGATGTCAGAGCAAAAGTTGAGCAGTCCAACATCGTGAAGAACACTCAGGACTGGTGCGAAGCACGGTAGAGATTCCATATCCACGTGAGGAATATGCTCATGGTAGAAAATCTTCTCCTTGTTGAACAGCACTGATGAATAGAAATTGGCTTGACTGGCAGTCCAGAAACGCCTCTTCCTAATGCGAGCAGAGTCATATGGGTTGTAGTCTTCGAAGAATACATGCTCGCCGAAGAAATCATCAGCCTTGAACTTTTGCTTGCGTGAGAATGGATCCTTTGGCTTCGGCAGAGGAGTGTCAGTGAGTTGCATCACGACCTTAGGAATCTCAATCGCAGGTTCTTCAGGCTGAGGAATTTCTGGTTCCTCCTCAGTGGCAGTCTGCGTAGTTGGTTGTTCAGCAGCAGCAGTTTCTTCAGCGCTAGTGGCTGGGATTTCCTCATGGACAGATGCAGTGGGATGAGTTTCTTCAGAGCCCATGTGAACAGTTTGTGTGGGGGACTGAGGAATTTGCTGTAGAGGGGTGAACATTGGAGAATTTGGATGCTGACTTTCCCAGAATTCATCACTGATTACGGGTGTGGAGCAGCCAATGTCCACATCTTCATCTTCCATTTCTTCAACGCCAGCCTCTTCAGCTGTGAACTGAGGCATAGGCGAGGAGATGATAGGTGTTGAAGGGATCACATCCACTTCAATTTCTTCATCCAACGGTTCAAACGAAGCAGCAGAAGGAGTTTCTTCATCAGATCCGCTGGGGATCACATATTCTTCATCAAAAGGAACGAGGTCCTTTGATGGCCTGGTTGAGATGGGAACAGTATCAATCGGATTTGCAAATGAGCTTGTCATAGGCTTCATTTTCTTCAGAGCTGAAGAATCTGAAGCAGCTGATGCTGTCCTTTTCTTCACTGCAGCACGCTCTGCAGCCTTGGTCTTCTTCACATCTGATGCAGATGGAAGGATTGGAGTTGAAGTTGGTGCAAGAGCAGCTGAGGAATCTGGTTGATTTTCTTCGGGCACAACTGATGCAGTTGCCCTGAGTTCTTCAGTTTCTTCAGGCACACCACTAGTGGGTGCCCTGGCAATTTCTTCAGCGGCTGGAATGCAGTCATCAGCCCTGGAACTCACATTATCTTCAGCAGCCTAATTGTCATCAGTGGTGCTGGCATTTTCTTCAGTAGGTTGAGCAGATGCTTCAGCCCGAGGAATTTCCTGTTGCGTTGGGGCTGCAACATTGGAAGTGAAGTTATTCGCATGTTTCACAAAACGAACCTTGGCTCCAAGCCAATCAGAGCGATATGCGTCAAAGTTATCACTAAGTTTCTTAATCTCAGTCTGAATAGTGACAAGTTCTTCAGTTGTCATAGAGACAACGTTTTTCTTCAGATAGCGCTCTTTCTTGTACTGCGCTTTCTTGATCTGCCTGGCCTTCTCAAATTTCCACTTTTCTTCTTGAATGAAGTGGGTCAGCATGTGACTCTGGCCATGAGTCAGCTTGAAGTCAGGCAAGGGAGTGTTGGGGTCCTTGTGCCAATCATCAATGTAGTTGAGGATCAGCTTGGGATCCAACAGCAGTGGCACTTCTGATCCTTTGGCTCTAGCGGCCCTGACTTGCCTGTCTCTGATGATTTCTGCAAGTTCATCATCATCAGCTTCGTCTTCAACAGACGGCACTTGGAAAGCGACTTGTTTCTTTTGAGGACTTGGGCGAGGACCTTGTCCAGCAGTGGCATTTGTCTTCAGCAGTGAGGGGCCAGCTGAGGAACTTGGTGCAGCTGAGGAACTAGCTGAGACACCTGAGGCAATGGAGATGCCGGCAGTCCTTTGGCACGAAGCGAGATGCACATGTGCTGAGGATTTGGTCGGAACAGCTGAAGGCTTTGGCGGAGGAGCTGAGGACTGAAGGAAATATGCCCTAGAGGCAATAATAAAGTTATTATTTATTTCCTTATATCATGATAAATGTTTATTATTCATGCTAGAATTGTATTAACCGAAAACATAATACATGTGTGAATACATAGACAAAGAGTATGTCACTAGTATGCCTCTACTTGACTAGCTCGTTGATCAAAGATGGTTATGTTTCCTAACCATAGATATGGTTACATCATTAGGAGAATGATGTGATTGACTTGACCCATTCCGTTAGCATAGCACTTGATCGTTTAGTTTGTTGCTATTGCTTTCTTCATGACTTATACATGTTCCTATGACTATGAGATTATGCAACTCCCGTTTACCGGAGGAACACTTTGTGTGCTACCAAACGTCACAACGTAACTGGGTGATTATAAAGGTGCTCTACAGGTGTCTCCAAAGGTACTTGTTGGGTTGGCGTATTTCGAGATTAGGATTTGTCACTCTGATTGTCGGAGAGGTATCTCTGGGCCCTCTCGGTAATGCACATCACTTAAGCCTTGCAAGCATTGCAACTAATGAGTTAGTTGCGGGATGATGTATTACGGAACGAGTAAAGATACTTGCCGGTAACGAGATTGAACTAGGTATTGAGATACCGATGATCGAATCTCGGGCAAGTAACAAACTGATGACAAAGGGAACAAATGTATGTTGTTATGCGGTCTGACCGATAAAGATCTTCGTAGAATATGTGGGAGTCAATATGAGCATCCAGGTTCCACTATTGGTTATTGACCGGAGACGTGTCTCGGTCATGTCTACATTGTTCTTGAACCCGTAGGGTCCGCACGCTTAAGGTTTCGATGACAGTTATATTATGAGTTTATGAGTTTTGATGTACCGAAGGAGTTCGGAGTCCCGGATGAGATCGGGGACATGACGAGGAGTCTCTAAAAGGTCGAGACGTAAAGATCGATATATTGGACGACTATATTCGGACATCGGAAAGGTTCCGAGTGATTCGGATATTTTTCGGAGTACCGGAGAGTTACGGGAATACATATTGGGCCTTATTGGGCCATACGGGAAAGAAGGAAAAGGGCATCAAGGGTGGCCGCACCCCTCCCCTTGGTCTGGTCCGAATTGGACTAGGGAAGGGGGGCGCCCCCTTCCTTCCTTCTCCTTTTCCCTTCCTCTTTTCCTATTCCATATGGGAGGTGGAATCCTACTAGGACTAGGGAGTCCTAATAGGACTCCACACTTGGCGCGCCCCCTCCTAGGGCCGGCCTCCTCCTCCCTTGCTCCTTTATATATGGGTGCAGGGGGGCACCCCAAAGACACAACAATTGATCATTGATCTCTTAGCCGTGTGCGGTGCCCCCTTCCACCATAATCCTCGATAATATTGTAGCGGTGCTTAGGCGAAGCCCTATGACGGTAGAACATCAATATCGTCACCACGCCGTCGTGCTGACGGAACTCTTCCCCGACATTCTGCTGGATCGGAGTCCGGGGATCGTCATCGAGCTGAACGTGTGCTAGAACTCGGAGGTGCCGTAGTTTCGGTGCTTGATCGGTCGGGCCGTGAAGACGTACGACTATATCAACCGCGTTGTGCTAACGCTTCCGCTTTCGGTCTACGAGGGTACGTGGACAACACTCTCCTCTCTCGTTGCTATGCATCACCATAATCTTGCGTGTGCGTGGGAAATTTTTGAAATTACTACGTTCCCCAACAGTGGCATCCGAGCCTAGGTTTTATGCGTTGATGTTATGCATGAGTAGAAAACAAGTGAGTTGTGGGCGATATAAGTCATACTGCTTACCAGCATGTCATACTTTGGTTCGGCGGTATTGTTGGATGAAGCGGCCCGGACCGACATTACGCGTATGCTTACGCGAGACTGGTTCTACCGACGTGCTTTGCACACAGGTGGCTGGCGGGTGTCAGTTTCTCCAACTTTAGTTGAACTGAGTGTGGCTACGCCCGGTCCTTGCGAAGGTTAAAACAGCACCAACTTGACAAACTATCGTTGTGGTTTTGATGCGTAGGTAAGAACGGTTCTTGCTAAGCCCGTAGCAGCCACGTAAAACTTGCAACAACAAAGTAGAGGACGTCTAACTTGTTTTTGCAGGGCATGTTGTGATGTGATATGGTCAAGACATGATGCTAAATTTTATTGTATGAGATGATCATGTTTTGTAACCGAGTTATCGACAACTGGCAGGAGCCATATGGTTGTCGCTTTATTGTATGCAATGCAATCGCGCTGTAATGCTTTACTTTATCACTAAGCGGTAGCGATAGTCGTGGAAGCATAAGATTGGTGAGACAACAACGATGCTACGATGGAGATCAAGGTGTCACGCGGTGACGATGGTGATCATGACGGTACTTCGGAGATGGAGATCACAAGTACAAGATGATGATGGCCATATCGTATCACTTATATTGATTGCATGTGATGTTTATCTTTTATGCATCTTATCTTGCTTTGATTGACGGTAGCATTATAAGATGACCCCTCACTAAATTATCAAAGTATAAAGTGTTTTCCCTGAGTATGCACCGTTGTGAAAGTTCTTCGTGCCGAGACACCACGTGATGATCGGGTGTGATAGGCTCTACGCTTAAATACAACGGGTGCAAAACAGTTGCACACGCAGAATACTCAGGTTAAACTTGACGAGCCTAGCATATAACAGATATGGCCTCGGAACACGGAGACCGAAAGGTCGAGCGTGAATCATATAGTAGATATGATCAACATAGTGATGTTCACCGTTGAAACTACTCCATCTCACGTGATGATCGGACATGGTTTAGTTGATATGGATCACGCGATCACTTAGAGGATTAGAGGGATGTCTATCTAAGTGGGAGTTCTTAAGTAATATGATTAATTGAACTTAAATTTATCATGAACTTAGTACCTGATAGTATCTTGCTTGCCTATGTTGATTGTAGATAGATGGCCTGTGCTGTTGTTCCGTTGAATTTTAATACGTTCCTTGAGAAAGCAAAGTTGAAAGATGATGGTAGCAATTACACGGACTGGGTCCGTAACTTGAGGATTATCCTCATTGCTGCTCAGAAGAATTACGTCCTGGAAGCACCGCTGAGTGCCAAGCCTGCTGCTGATGCAACTGACGACGTTAAGAACATATGGTAGAGCAAAGCTGATGACTACTCAATAGTTCAATGTGCCATGCTTTACGGCTTAGAACCGGGACTTCAATGATGTTTTGAACGTCATGGAGCATATGAGATGTTCCAAGAGTTGAAGTTAATATTTCAAGCAAATGCCTGGATTGAGAGATATGAAGTCTCCAATAAGTTCTATAGCTGCAAGATGGAGGAGAATAGTTCTGTCAGTGAGCATAAGATGATCCCTCACTAAATTATCAAAGTATAAGTGTTCTCCCTGAGTATGCACCGTTGCGAAAGTTCTTCGTGCTGAGACACCACGTGATGATCGGGTGTGATAGGCTCTACGTTCAAATACATCGGGTGCAAAACAGTTGCACACGCGGAATACTCAGGTTAAACTTGACGAGCCTAGCTATAACAGATATGGCCTCGGAACACGGAGACCGAAAGGTCGAGCGTGAATCATATAGTAGATATGATCAATATAGTGATGTTCACCATTGAAACTACTCCATCTCACGTGATGATCGGACATGGTTTAGTTGATTTGGATCACGTGATCACTTAGAGGATTAGAGGGATGTCTATCTAAGTGGGAGTTCTTAAGTAATATGATTAATTAAACTTTAATTTATCATGAACTTAGTCCTGGTAGTATTAGCATATCTATGTTGTAGATCAATAGCTCGCGTTTAGCTCCCCTGTTTTATTTTTGATATGTTCCTAGAGAAAACTAAGTTGAAAGATGTTAGTAGCAATGATGCGGATTGGATCCGTGATCTGAGGTTTATCCTCATTGCTGCACAGAAGAATTATGTCTTTGATGCACCGCTAGGTGACAAACCTATTGCAGGAGCAGATGCAGATGTTATGAACATTTGGCTAGCTCAATATGATGACTACTTGATAGTTTAGTGCACCATTCTTAAACGGCTTAGAATCGGGACTTCAAAGACGTTTTGAACGTTATGGACCATATGAGATGTTCCAGGAGTTGAAGTTAATATTTCAAGCAAATACCCAAGTTGAGAGATATGAAGTCTCCAACAAGTTCTATAGCTAAAAGATGGAGGAGAATAGCTCAAGCAGTGAGCATGTGCTCAGATTGTCTGGGTACTACAACCGCTTGAATCAAGTGGGAGTTAATCTTCCAGATAAGATAGTGATTGACAGAATTCTCTAGTCACCATCACCAAGTTAGTAGAACTTCGTGATGAACTATGATATGCAAGGGATAACGGAAACGATTCCCAAGCTCTTCATAATGCTGAAATCAATGAAGGTAGAAATCAAGAAAAATATCAAGTGTTGATGGTAGACAAGACCACTAGTTTCAAGAAAAGGGCAAAGGGAAGAAGGGGAACTTCAAGAAGAACGGCAAGCAAGTTGCTGCTTAAGTGAAGAAGCCCAAGTCTGGTCCTAAGCCTGAGACTAAGTGCTTCTACTGCAAAGGGATTGGTCACTGGAAGCGGAACTGCCCCAAGTATTTGGCAGATAAGAAGGATGGCAAAGTGAACAAAGGTATATTTGATATACAGATTATTGATGTGTATTTTACTAGTGTTCATAGAAACCCCTCGTTATTTGATACAGGTTCAGTTGCTAAGAGTAGTAACTTGAAACGGGAGTTGCAGAATGAACAGAGACTAGTTAAGGGTGAAGTGACGATGTGTGTTGGAAGTGGTTCCAAGATTGATATGATCATCATCGCACACTCCCTATACTTTCGGGATTAGTGTTGAACCTAAATAAATGTTATTTGATGTTTGCGTTGAGCATGAATATGATTTGATCATGTTTATTGCAATACGGTTATTCATATAAGTTAGAGAATAATTGTTGTTCTGTTTACATGAATAAAACCTTCTATGGTCATACACCCAATGAAAATGGTTTGTTGGATCTCGATCGTGGTGATACACATTTTCATAATATTGAAGCCAAAAGATGCAAAGTTAATAATGATAGTGCAACTTATTTGTGGCACTGCCGTTTAGGTCATATTGATGTAAAGCGCATGAAGAAAATCCATGCTGATGGGATTTTGGAATCACTTGATTATGAATCAGTTGATGCTTGCGAACCATGCCTCATGGGCAAAATGACTAAGACTCCGTTCTCCGGAACAATGGAGCGAGCAACTGACATATTGGAAATAATACATACTGATGTATACAGTCCGATGAGTGTTGAGGCTCGCGGCGGGGATCGTTATTTTCTGACCTTCACAGATGATTTGAGCAGATATGGGTATATCTACTTGATGAAACATAAGTCTGAAACATTTGAAAAGTTCAAAGAACTTCAAAGTGAAATGGAGAATCATAGTAACAAAAATAAAAGTTTCTACGATATGATCGCAGAAGTAAAATATTTGAGTTACGAGTTTGGCCTTCAGTTAAAACAATGTGAAATAGTTTCACTACTCACGCCACTTGGAACACCACAGTGTAATGGTGTGTCCGAATGTCATAACCGTACTTTATTAGATATAGTGCGATCTACGATCTACCACTATCGTTTTGGGGTTATGCATTAGAGACAGCTACATTCACGTTAAAAGGGCACCATCTAAATCCGTGGAGATGACACCGTATGAACTGTGGTTTGGCGAGAAACCTAAGATGTCGTTTCTTAAAGTTTGGGACTGTGATGCTTATGTGAAAAAGTTTCAACATGATAAGCTTGAACCCAAATCGAAGAAGTAAATCTTCATAGGATACCCAAAAGAAACTATAGGGTACACCTTCTATCACAGATCCGAAGGCAAGATATTCGTTGCTGAGAATGGATCCTTTCTAGATAAGGAGTTTCTCTCGAAAGAAGTAAGTGGGAGGAAAGTAGAACTTGATGAGGTAACTGTACCTGCTCCCTTGTTGGAAAGTAGTTCATCACAGAAATATGTTCTTGTGACTACTACACCAATTAGTGAGGAAGCTAATGATGATGATCATGTAACTTCAGATCAAGTTGCTACCGAACCTCGTAGGTAAACCAGAGTGATATCCGCACCAGAGTGGTACGTTAATCCTGTTCTGGAGGTCGTGTTACTTGACCATGATGAGCCTACGAACTATGAGGAAGCGATGATGAGCCCAGATTCCGCGAAATGGCTTGAGGCCATGAAATCTGAGATGAGATCCATGTATGAGAATAAAGTATGGACTTTAATTGACTTGCCCATTGATCGGCTAGCCATTGAGATTAAATGGATCTTCAAGAGGAAGACGGACGCTGATAGTAGTGTTACTATCTATAAAGCTAGAATTGTCGCAAAAAGGTTTTCGACAAGTTCAAGGTGTTGACTACGATGAGAGTTTCTCACTCGTATCTATGCTTAAGTCTGTCCGAATCATGTTAGCAATTGCCGCATTTTATGAAATCTGGCAAATGGATAAACAAAACTGCATTCCTTAATGGATTTATTAAAGAAGAGTTGTATATGATGCAACCAGAAGGTTTTGTCAATCCTAAAGGTACTAACAAAATGTGCAAGCTCCAGCGATCCATCTATGGACTGGTGCAAGCATCTCGGAGTTGGAATATACGCTTTGATAAGTTGATCAAAGCATATAGTTTTATACAGACTTGCGGTGAAGCCTGTATTTATAAGAAAGTGAGTGGGAGCACTACAACATTTCTGATAAGTATATGTGAATAACATATTGTTGATCGGAGATAATGTAGAATTATTCTGCAAATCATAAAGGAATGTTTGAAAGGAGTTTTTCAAAGAAAGACCTCGGTGAAGCTGCTTACATATTGAGCATCAAGATCTATAGAGATAGATCAAGATGCTTGATAAGTTTTTCAATGAGTACATACCTTGACAAGATTTTGAAGTAGTTCAAAATGGAACACTCAAAGAAGGAGTTCTTGCCTATGTTACAAGGTGTGAAGTTGAGTAAGACTCAAAACCCGACCACGGCAGAAGATAGAGAGAGAATGAAAGTCATTCCCTATGCCTTAGCCATAGGTTCTATAAAGTATGCCATGCTGTGTACCAGACCTATTGTATACCCTGCCCTGAGTTTGGCAAGGGAGTACAATAGTGATCTAGGAGTAGATCACTGGACATTGGTCAAAATTATCCTTAGTGGAATAAGGATATGTTTCTCGATTATGGAGGTGACAAAAGGTTCGTCGTAAAGGGTTACGTCGATGCAAATTTTGACACTGATCCAAATGACTCAAAATCTCAATCTGGATACATATTGAAAGTGGGAGCAATTAGCTAGAGTAGCTCCGTGCAGAGCATTGTTGACATAGAAATTTGCAAAATACTTACGGATCTGAATGTGGCAGACCCGTTGACTAAAATTCTCTCACAAGCAAAACATGATCACACCTTAGTACTCTTTGGGTGTTAATCACATAGCGATGTGAACTAGATTACTGACTCTAGTAAACCCTTTGGGTGTTGGTCACATGTCGATGTGAACTATGGGTGTTAATCACATGGTGATGTGAACTATTGGTATTAAATCACATGGCGATGTGAACTAGATTATTGACTCTAGTGCAAGTGGGAGACTGAAGGAAATATGCCCTAGAGGCAATAATAAAGTTATTATTTATTTCCTTATATCATGATAAATGTTTATTATTCATGCTAGAATTGTATTAACCGGAAACATAATACATGTGTGAATACATAGACAAAGATTATGTCACTAGTATGCCTCTACTTGACTAGCTCGTTGATCAAAGATGGTTATGTTTCCTAACCATAGATATGAGTTGTCATTTGATTAACGGGATCACATCATTAGGAGAATGATGTGATTGACTTGACCCATTCCGTTAGCATAGCACTTGATCGTTTAGTTTGTTGCTATTGCTTTCTTCATGACTTATACATGTTCCTATGACTATGAGATTATGCAACTCCCGTTTAACGGAGGAACACTTTGTGTGCTACCAAACGTCACAACGTAACTGGGTGATTATAAAGGTGCTCTACAGGTGTCTCCAAAGGTACATGTTGGGTTGGCGTATTTTGAGATTAGGATTTGTCACTCTGATTGTCGGAGATGTATCTCTGGGCCCTCTCGGTAATGCACATCACTTAAGCCTTGCAAGCATTGCAACTCATGAGTTAGTTGTGGGATGATGTATTACGGAACGAGTAAAGATACTTGCCAGTAACGAGATTGAACTAGGTATTGAGATACCGATGATCGAATCTCGGGCAGACAAAGGGAACAAACATATGTTGTTATGCGGTCTGACCGATAAAGATCTTCGTAGAATATGTGGGAGCCAATATGAGCATCCAGGTTCCGCTATTGGTTATTGACCGGAGACGTGTCTCGGTCATGTCTACATTGTTCTCGAACCCGTAGGGTCCGCACGCTTAAGGTTTTGATGACAGTTATATTATGAGTTTATGAGTTTTGATGTACCGAAGGAGTTCGGAGTCCCGGATGAGATCGGGGACATGACGAGGAGTCTCTAAAAGGTCGAGACGTAAAGATCGATATATTGGACGACTATATTCGGACATCGGAAAGGTTCCGAGTGATTCAGGTATTTTTCGGAGTGCCGGAGAGTTACGGAAATACGTATTGGGCCTTATTGGGCCATACGGGAAAGAAGGAAAAGGGCATCAAGGGTGGCCGCACCCCTCCCCTTGGTCTGGTCCGAATTGGACTAGGGAAGGGGGGCGCCCCCTTCCTTCCTTCTCCTTTTCCCTTCCTCTTTTCCTATTCCATATGGGAGATGGAATCCTACTAGGACTAGGGAGTCCTAATAGGACTCCACACTTGGCGCGCCCCCTCCTAGGGCCGGCCTCCTCCTCCCTTGCTCCTTTATATACGGGTGCAGGGGGGCACCCCAAAGACACAACAATTGATCATTGATCTCTTAGCCGTGTGCGGTGCCCCCTTCCACCATAATCCTCGATAATATTGTAGCGGTGCTTAGGCGAAGCCCTACGACGGTAGAACATCAATATCGTCACCACGCCGTCGTGCTGACGGAACTCTTCCCCGACATTCTGCTGGATCGGAGTCCGGGGATCGTCATCGAGCTGAACGTGTGCTAGAACTCGGAGGTGCCGTAGTTTCGGTGCTTGATCGGTCGAGCCGTGAAGACGTACGACTATATCAACCGTGTTGTGCTAACGCTTCCGCTTTCGGTCTACGAGGGTACGTGGACAACACTCTCCTCTCTCGTTGCTATGCATCACCATAATCTTGCGTGTGCGTAGGAAATTTTTGAAATTACTACGTTCCCCAACAAGGACTTTGGAGGAACAGGAGCAGCATGAGGAATTGGCCGTGAGGGCATTGCTGAGGAAGCACTTGGCTTGCGCGCAGGCTTCTTTGACATAGCCTTCTTTGGCTTGACAGCAAGGACCTCAGCAGAGGCAGCAGCAGCAGAGTCTTCATTGAATTTCCTCACTGCTTCTTTGGCTTGCTTAGCCAACTTGCCTTGGCGCTTGGCCCATTCATCAGGATAGTCCTCACCGCGCTTGAGGCTGGTGGGATCAGCAATTTGGCTAGGTGCCAGTGGTGCTCTTGGGCATGGAGGATTGAGTGCGAATTTCTTCATATACTTAGGAGTGACATATCTGTACTCCCTCCATTCTCTTGCCCATCTCCTCTCTATCTTCTGAATGCGCACTTTGCGCTCATTCTTGGTTTCCTCGGTAGGTGTGCAGTACCCAGCATATATGTCATCAGGGATTTCAAACGCTGTATTTACCTCAAGCCTCTTTCCTCCCTTCTGTGGCTTCTTACCATCAGCCATTTTCTTCAGTTGAGGAATTTGAACAATTGAATTCTCTGAAGAAGTGTGCAACTTTTCTTCGAGGAACGCTGCAAATGAGTTAAGTTGATGAGAACCTAGTGATTCAGCAGCTGACATGTGTACCTGTGAACAGAGTATAGTTGCGAGAAATTTGGAGAGGTCATATGCGTTCTCAGAAGGTTTTTCAAAATGAACAAGTTTGAGGAATTTGACCAGATGAGTCTTGAAGATTTTCACTAAGCGTTCTTTGTCTTAGGTTCCAGAGTTGTATAGATCGAAGATCCACACAATTGAGGAATCTTGAAGAAAAATGATGCTTAGAGAAACGAATCAAGAACGGATGACTTGTGAGGTGTTCAGTGTGTGAAGATATGAAGAAAAACACTTTTGAAGATTTTGTCGATAATCATTCGAATCAACGAGGGCAGTAAAAGTAACTTTTAATTACCGTGGACGAAGAACACGACGAACTGGAGTGAGGAGATGTGAAGTTCGTCTGTGCAGATCTTCCACGCCCTAACTTGGCGGAGGAAGACAGCTACGGCGGCGGCAGAGTGAAGATGTCCGCGGTCGGCGCGAGTACGTCGGCGACGAGGTCGAGGCAGTGAAGCTCTTCCTCACCGGCGGCGATGAAGTAGCGGCGGCGCTAGGGTTTGAGAAGCTCGAGCTGGAGAGAGTGGTCGAGCGGAGTAAAAGAAGTGAGGAAGGGAAGGAGGGGTATTTATAGCCATGGTGAAAAAACTGCTCGCCCGAAGAAATTGGACGAACGTGCCCCTGACCCTTCTCATTCGCATGACATGTGTCACCCACGCAGTGAGAGGTGGAGATCGTGTTAGATCGTGGGTGAGTGGATAAGTGTATTGTGGGATGCGGAACGGTTTGAGCGGCAAAACCGAAAATTTCGATAAGATAGGTTTTAAAGTTCCGTTCGCACTTTCTTCAGCTGACAAGGACACAGTGAAGATTTTGAACGAGTTTCAAATAGAACGCACATGAAGAATTTGTGAACAGATTGGGTTGAGTATAGCATAGAGGGGAAGGGTCCGATCACATTCACTTAGCAGAAAACCAACTTGAAGAAATAGCAATAAGTGAATACTGTAGAGGACATAAACTCATATATATATATAGCCAATGAAGAAAAACGACGGAACCAGTGAAGACTATGCAAAGTTGAAGAATATGAATAATTTGAGGAATTTCAACTATTGGTGGTGGCATGACCCACCGTATAAGAATGATGATTTCGGACACCGCGTACAATTATCGTAGGGTTCTGAGAATCAAATTCTTCGTTAATTTCTTCACACTAAGAGTGTTATTCTTCATTGATTGAAGAAAAACGTTTCTTCATGTGTTGCACATCTAAGTCATCAATTTTGCATAAGTGTTAGGATGAGTGTCCTTTTCAAAGAACATTCGACGATTCTAGGATATTTAGCTCACACCGCAACTTGCTAAATCTCTTCTCATCCAAGGGCTTTGTGAAGATATCGGCTAGTTGTTCTTCAGTCTTCACATGATCAATAGAAATGTCGCCCTTCAACACATGATCACAAAGAAAATGATGACGAATCTAAATGTGCTTTGTCTTCGAGTGCTGAACTGGGTTGTGAGCAATCTTGATGGCACTCTCATTGTCACAGAAGAGAGGCACATTCTTCATGTTGACGCCGTAGTCCTTGAGAGTTTGCTTCATCCATAGCAATTGAGCACAGCAAGAACCAGCGGCAATGTACTCAGCTTCAGCAGTAGATAGTGATACGCAGTTCTGTTTCTTCGAGGACCAACAAACCAAAGATCGTCCGAGGAAATGACATGTACCAGATGTTGACTTGCGATCCACACGATCACCAGCATAGTAAGAGTCAGAATATCCAACAAGATCAAAAGCCGAGCCCTTGGGGTACCATAATCCAAGTGTTGGTGTGTGAGCTAGATATCGAAGAATATGCTTCACAGCCTTATGGTGTGATTCCTTCGATGCAGCTTGAAATCAGGCACACATGCAAACACTAAGAATTATATCTGGCCTAGATGCACATAAGTATAATAAGGAACCTATCATGGAGCGGTATACCTTGTGATCGAAGTCAATACCATTTTCATCAGTGCACAGATGGCCATTTGTGGGCATAGGAATTTTGACGCCTTTGCAATCTTGCATGCCGAATTTCCTCAGTACATCCTTGAGGTATTTCTCCTGAGATATGAATATGTCATTGTGTTGTTGACGAATTTGAAGACCTAAGAAGAATTTTAACTCTCCCATCCTAGACATTTGATATTCTTCACTCATCATATAGGCAAATTCATCACTATAACGTTGGTCAGTACAACCAAAGATAATATCATCAACATATACTTGGCACACAAACAATTCACCATCATAAGATTTAGTGAAAAGAGTAGGGTCGAGTGAACCGGGTTTGAAGCCTTTCTTCATGAAGAGTTCCTTCAAGGTATCATACCAAGCCCGTGGGGTCTGCTTGAGGCCATAGAGGGCCTTGTTGAGTCTGAAGACTTTGTCAGGATTCTTTGGATCTTCAAAACCTGGGGGTTGAGCAACATATACTTCTTCCTCAAGCTTACCATTGAGGAATGCACTTTTCACATCCATTTGATATAAAGTGATATCATGATGGTTAGCATAAGCAAGTAATATGCGAATAGCCTCAAGTCTAGCAACAGGTGCAAAAGTTTCATCAAAATCAATTCCTTCAACCTGTGTGTAGCCTTGAGCTACAAGCCGTGCCTTATTCCTCACCACAAGGCCATTTTCATCTTGCTGTTGCGGTAGATCCACTTTGTGCCGATGATATTGTGCTTGCGAGGATCTGGATGTTTGACCAGTTCCCAGACATTGTTAAGCTCGAACTGATGTAATTCCTCTTGCATGGCCTGAATCCACTCAGGCTCCAGAAATGCTTCATCTACCTTAGTGGGCTCTGTAATAGAGACAAAAGCATACTGCCCACAAAAGTTAGACAAATGTGAAGCATTGATGTCATTGATGGTCTTTTCAACTTGCACTTCTTTTGCAATGCGAGGATGAGCTGGTTGTCATTGAAGAATTTAATCAGCGTTTTCTTCAGCATTTTGTTTAGGTGCATTAGCTCGACGTTCTTCATGTTCTGGAATGAATTCTTAAGCAGATTCTTCAGTAGGAATGACATCCTCAGTAGCCTTGAACTTGATAGTTTTCTCAGGTGCTGGTTCATCTATCACAGTAGGTAGGTGCTCTCTTTGCGAGCTGTTAGTTTCATCGAACCGCACATCCACAGTTTCAACAACTTTGTGAAGAACGTTGTTGAAGACTCTGTAGGTGTGCGAGTCCTTTCCGTAACCAAGCATAAAACCTTCATGTGCTTTCGGTGCAAATTTTGAGTTGTGATGAGGATCTCTAATCCAACATTTAGCACCGAAGACTTTGAAATAACTTACATTGGGTTTCTTATCAGTGAGGAGTTCATAGGCAGTCTTTTTGAAGAATTTGTGAAGATATACTCTGTTGATTATGTGGCATGCGGTATCAATTGCCTCAGCCTAGAAACGACGAGGCGTTTTGTATTCATCAAGCATAGTGCGAGCCATCTCAGCAAGAGTCTTGTTCTTGCGCTCCACGACGCCATTCTGCTGAGGAGTGTAAGGAGCAGATAACTCATGAGTAATACCAAGTGCATCAAGATAGTCATCGAGACCAGAATTCTTGAACTCAGTGCCATTGTCACTTCTGATGTGCTTGATCTTCACACCAAAGTTGGTTGAAGCCCTCGAGGAAAATCGTTTGAAGACTTCCTACACTACATGTTTGTAAGTAACAAGGTGTACCCATGTGTAGCGAGAATAATCATCAACAATAACAAAGCCATATTGAGATGCTTCATTTGAAATAGCAGAATAATGATTAGGACCAAAGAGATCCATGTGAAGCAATTCAAATGGGCGAGTGGTGGTCATGATAGTCTTCGCTGGATACTTGGCCTTGGTCATCTTCCCAGCTTCACAGGCTCTGCATAGGTGATCCTTGAGGAATTTGACATTCTCGATGCCAATGACATGCTTCTTCTTCGCAAGCGTGTGCAAATTCCTCATGCCTGCATGACCAAGTCGTCGATGCCAGAGCCAGCCTTCTGAAGCTTTTGCAAGTAAGCACACGGCTGGTTGTGGTCCTGTAGAGAAATCAACAATATACAGGTCTCCTCTCCTAAAGCCTTCGAAGACTTTGGAATTGTCAGCTTCCATAACCACAACACAACGGTACTTGCCAAAGACAACAACCATATCAAGATCACAAAGCATTGAGACAGACATAAGGTTGTATCCTAAGGACTCAATAAGCATGACTTTGTCCATGTGTCGATCCTTTGTAATTGCAACCTTACCTAGACCCAATACCTGACTTTTTCCTTTGTCAGCAAAGATGATATGCTTCAGATGCGACGGAGATAATGGAGCATCCATCAATAGATTCTTGTCACCAGTCATGTGGTTTGTACATCCACTATCGAGGACCCACTCAGTGGCTTTGGGTTGATCATCATGCAGATGAATTAGTGCAGCTTACAAACTCATGTACTTCATCAGTGAATAATATGACATCAATTCATCAAATAAATTTCATCAAGTAAAAGAACTAATAACGCAATATGAGGACGTGAGAAATGAAAGTTCATTTCTTCATGGTTAGCCTGCATCCTTTCAGGCATGCTCAGGTCTCCAGCAAATTCTTCAGACGATTATGTGCGTCTGGAGACCTGACCCTGCAGAAGAGATTAGTTCTTTTTCTTCACCACCCACATCTGAAGGGGTGGCAAAGAGTTCATCATTCTGCGAGCTCCATACGAGAAGGATGGCATAGAAGCCAGTCCATTTTGGTTCACATAAGAGGGGTTAGAGTAAGCATAAGAGTATGCAGAGGAATTCTTCGAGGACTTATGGACATAATGATTTGAAGAATAATGCATATATCCATAATCCTTAGATCTTCCCTGCGAAACAAACGTGTTAGCACGATGATGTTCATATGAGGACTTTGCTCCATATGAGGAATTTGGTCCATATGAAGAATTTGATTTGGGGTTCCTATTCTTCACATGTGGCGTCATGATGACATTCACCTGAAGATTTTCAAGACATCTTTTGGGAACCCAGATTTTCTTCATAGGGGAGTCGTTCCTGCAATTAGTGCCAACATATCTAGCAAATACTTCACCATTCTGATTTTTGAATAGCTTATAGTTGGAGTCAATTGACTCATCATCAGAATGAGGAGATTCACATGCAAATCCAGATAAGTTAGATGGATCAACTGGAGGTCCCTTTGCAGCGACCCATGTAGTTTTGGGGTACTGCTCAGGCTTCCAATATGTACCATCAGCATTGAGTTTCCTCTCAAAGGCGATACCCTCTTTCCTAGGGTTCCTGTTGAGGATCTGCTTTTTAAGCACATCACAAAGAGCCTGATGCCCTTTGAGGCTTTTGTACATGTCTGTCGTGTACAATTCCTTCAGCCCTGCATCGTCAGTGATACTAGCAATGTCCTCAAATGAGGAATTAGTGATAGCAGAGGCATGTGAAGAATTTGAAACATTAGCAGCATTTGAACATTCAGGTGAAGAATTAGCAGATTCACGTTCAATGCACTTCAAACATGGTGGAACAAATTCTTCCTGAGAAGCGCTGATTTGTTGAGCAAGTAATGAATCGCTCTCCTTCTGAAGATCTTCATAACTCACTCTTAGCTTCTCAAGGTCTTGCTTTCTTTGAAGAAATTCATAAGAAAGCTTCTCATGATCCGATAAGAGAGTGTTATGTTGATCTTGAAGGGTTTCATACTTAGTATGAAGTCTCTGAAGACTTTCAGCCAAAGCTTTTGACTGATCCATTTCCTCACCCAACATATCATCGCTCTTGTTTAGCATATAGTGAGCTTTTTTCAAAGCTCTTTGTTGTTTAGTAGCAAGGGAAGCAAGTTTGACATAGCTGGGTCCAAATTCATCACCAGATTCATCATCACTGGACTCGGATAGGTAGCATTCAGTTACCTCAGCATCTTTTGCCATAAGGCATGATGCAGAAGATGATGATTCTGGTTCGAATGTCATCGTTTTGAGAGATTCCTTGAAGTCCTCAAACCAAGGATCATGACAGGTTCGATGACCTTCATAGACCTCAGAGAGACGGTCCCAGATGAGCTTCGCATGATCGAGATGCATGATATTCCTGAACTGATTTTGTGACAGGCTGGAGCAGATGACATCCTTCGCCGTGAGGTTGAGAAGAGTATACTTGCGAATGTCATCAGCATCCGGCATCTTGCACAGATCAGTCAGGCCAATCTCAGTGAGGGTCCACAACTCGCTGTTCATCGCCATGAGGCGTTTCTTCATCATGGCCTTCCACTTGGGATACTCGTGACCGTCAAAGATGGGGCATGTCACCTTCGTCATACCTGCGGTCGACATAACTAAAACTCTAGGCGGTTAAACCAAAATCACACAGAACAAGGGAGTACCTTGCTCTGATACCAATTGAAAGTGCGTTATATCGACTAGAGGGGGGTGAATAGGCGATTTTTATGAAATTCTTCACTGAGGAATTTGTCGGTGAGGAAATTCCTTAGCAAAGAACTACTAGCAGCGGAATAAGTACTCAAAAGTAAACATAACATAATATAAGCATAGTCATCATGATGAAATGAAGACAGGCACATAGTACAGGAAGCGTAATCACAGGATAACATAGGATGAAGACAAACAGACTGAAGAAATTAAACTGAGGAAATTGAGAAAGTCTTCAGTCAAAGTCTTCAAACACAGATATGAACAAGCACACAACACAGTTATGAGGAAATGAAAGAGTTGAGGAAATAGAACCAGTAAGCTTGATGAAGACAATGATTTGGTAGACCAGTTCCAACTGTTGTCTCAGTTGTACGTCTGGTTGGAGCGGCTGAGTATTTAAACTCGAGGACACACAGTCCCGGACACCCAGTCAAGGACACTTAGTCCAAGACACCCAGTCATCACCGTATTCTCCTTGAAGTAAGGTCACATAGACCCCGTCCAATCGCTCGTGGTAAGTCTTCAGCGACTTCCAAATCTTCACAAACTTGGTCACTCGGCGATCCACAATCCTCTTGGATGCTCTAGACCATGACGCCTAACCGTCTGGAAGAAGCACAGTCTTCAAAGGTAACAAGCGTCGGATCCACTCAGGATCAATCCTTCGGGCCGTAGCGTCGCGGTCCACTCCGCCATCATCGCGCGTCGACCTCCCGTGGTATGCGTCGTGCCGCCTTCCTTGGCGCGGGAACGCCATCGTCCGCGCTGATCTTTGTCACGCCGTCAGGGTTCTTCGCCTACTTCAAGCATTGCCGTCGCGCTCCTAACCTAGCCGTCGCGGCCGTTAGGCCGCCGCCGCCGCTCTTCTTCGACCGCCGCAGCTACCACCGTAGCCACCGCCGCCCGTCCACCTCCCTTCATCTTCGTCCAGCACCACCCCTCCGCCAGCGTCCCCGTCATCTCCCCCGCCACTTCGTCTACTCCGACCACTGTTGGTGACATCGGCCCCGCGCCGATGGACGCCGCAATCGTCGTCGAGTTCTTCTCTGCTGGCCTCTCTGACTTCTTCGACATGGCGTACAACTCGTGCAGGTCCCAGTCTCCGTGTGCCCGGTGCTGGCTGCACCGCCGCGTGCCTTCGTCCACGACGTGTCCCGGGCCTGGCAAGCCTGGTGCGGCGCTTCGTCAACTTTGTCTTCGTCCATCTACGCATGCCCGGTGCTGGCACCACTGGTGCGTGCCTTCGTCTACGATATGTACCCGGGCTTGGCAACCCCGGCGCGACGCGTCGTCAACAACGTCTTCTTCCCGGCACACCACTACTGCGCCCATGACTAATTCGGCGCCTCTTTGCGCCCGCGGCTCCACGACGACTTCCGCGACACCGGCTACCCCGACTCGACATCGACCACGGCATTCTTCGCACGGCTACCTCGACCACGGCTCCACCACCCACGCTCTCGGCTACCTCGACAAACGGCACAAAGGGCTACCACCTTGCTTGAGCAACCTCGTCGGTTTCCACTCCAGCCACGACTACGTGATGCATCGACCGTTATGACTATGGGGGGGTGTCTGTCGGCTTGCCTTCGGATTCTTCTCCAGTCTCACCGTCTGCGTCCTATCGTTGTGACTGCGGGGAGATGTTGAGTATAATGTTTATTAGGAAAGACGAGATAGACTAGGATTTGTTCTGGCTTGTCTTGTACTCCAAGTAGATCATTGTACTATATATATATATATATATATATATATATATGTATATATATATATGTATATATATGCCCACCAGGCTCAAGCAATACAATGAACTATTCCACCAATCCTCTTTCTTCCTTCTAACAGTCAAGAAATTTGAACAACAAGGGGGCTCATAAGCAAGGCAGACAAAGAAAGGGGTGTATGAGCAAAGGCAGATGAACTAGGGGGGTTATAATTGATTCTCCCGATTTTATGATTGCAGTCTCACTATATTGGTAGAGGAGCAACATTTTCAGTTTTAGGGCAGAGAGAGCAGATATCCATGAGATTATATCCATATAAGTTGGCTAGACAAGCAGAGAAAACACCATGGCAACTTTCTTCTTAAAGATGGCAATTTTTTCTATAGACACGGTTGGCAATTTTTTGGAGGGGTGAGGCCGTGAGACGGTAGTTTTAGTGTGGGAAACTCGACAATTTTTTCAGTACACAATTGTAGCTTCATAAAACATTAGCAGTAATGTATTTTTTATGCGTCATGCCATTTTTAGTGTATAGACCATGGCAATTTCTTTGTGACAACGTCAATTTGTATTTGGACAAATTTTGAATTTTAATTACAAACATGGCAATTTATTTTCTGTAGCATGATAAAAAAAATGTTGGTCCATGCCATTTTAAATTTGCACAGCACGAAATTTTCGCTGGTTGCCATTTATCATGGCGTTTTTGTTTTTTGTAGGTATTGTGTTGCAGTTTAAACAAGTACTACAACAATCCATAGCAATTTGTAGGTTTTCGTGGCATTTTTATTGTACAGATTTTTTTATAAAAAAAACTCAGTAGGGTTTCCTTCGTGCTAGCAGACCCAGGCCGGCATTTTGTTTTAGGCTTTTTGTGCCGTTTCAGTTTAGGTAAACGTTTGGGGCTGGGGCGCCGGCCGAATCGCTCGGCCGGTCACGCGCCATGCTGGCGTTGTGCTCCCACTCATTCCGCCCCCGCGTGAGACGCGTGTTTTTTGGTCAACCCACAAGGACCGCACCTTTCTCCCTTATCTCTTCCCGTGCACGCCATCTTCTACCTTCAGCCGCGCCCTCCCTGCACCCTGTTTCTTCTCTCCCTTCTCCATTCCCTTTCCTTCTCTGGCAAGGCAGATAGGGAGGCCCCCGGCCATGGGCGTTGTCTTTTTTTCGCAGGGGGGTCTGGCGCCGCTCTGGGGGAGACAGAGGGGGATCGACGGCGGCGCTGCCTACCAAGAGCTTGCCACCCATGGGTCCGGTGCCGCTAGAACCAGAGTATAGCGATGCTGGAACGAGCGGCCATGGTTGATGCAACCAGCAGCTGCTGGAGGTGGAGACGGGAGAGGCTCTGGTATTGCAACCGGGCTTTTGGTTTGTTGGAACCAGAGTCCCGAGATGCTGGAATCAAGATGCTGGAATCAGAGACCATGTTTTTGCTGCAACCAGCAGTTGTTGGCGGCGAAGACGACGGGCTCTGGTGCTGCAACCCTAGATCATTTTTGCCGGAACCAGCGGGCGAAAAAGCTTCATCCACACATGACTGATGCTGGAACTGGACGACGATATAGGCAGTTTTGCTACAACAGGTTTCTTGTTTTGCTACAACCGACAAAAAAATTGCTAGATCTGGCGAGTTTCTTTTTGTTGTGACCGTTGGCGGCGATGCATTTTTTGCTGGAACCTTTGTTGTTTTTTGTCGCGATTGTTGTTGTTTTCTGCTACTATCGGCGAACACCATTTTTCTGCCGAGGCTTGCTACATACGGCGGCGACGGTGTTTTTTGCCGCATAGGCGATTTTTTTTTTTTTTTTGGCTGCAACTGGCTTCAGGTTTTGCTACCATTAGCGGATGCTTTTGCTACATCCATGCACGGCAACGACAACAAGAGGTGCTTTGCAGGGGGTTGCCGCGAGCCAGCCGGCCGACGGGCTGCACGAGATGCTTGCGGGTGGAAACCGGCATCAGGGGAGACGCTGCGCTCACGGTTGTGCAATGCAACGGCGGCGTGCCATGGGGAGGGAAACGGGGGCTGCGTGCTGCAACGGGGGCGCGATGATGGGGCGGGGCTGCGACGAGCCGCGTCGCGAGGGGCCAAAGCGGCGGTGTTGCTGCCTCGCCGGAGAGCGCACTGGCCCGTCGCTCGCGTCGCATGGGGAGGCACAGGCGATGAGGAGTTATTTTCTCCGTGCGTTGACGAACAGAAGGAAGAAGACAACTGGGGTTATCCAACGAGCTATAGGTAGCCAGATCGGATGGCTGCAGTGCGACCGGCCCAAACTTGAGCCGGTGCACCGGCGCAGAGTACTGCCCTTCGGTTTGGCGGTCATCAGGTCTAGAGGGAGAGGGTTCGCGCTGCTGGGAGGCCTCTCGCAAGTCACAACGAACGAAATCCTTCGGTGGTTCCCCTGCCCTCGCACCAACGATTCGTTGGTTCGGGATGGCTCCTCCCGAGCGCGAACGTCACAGAGTCCGTCTTTACTTGTGATCAAGAATCCGTGTCTACGTACTTGTTTTCTTCCATGATGATGATCCGGACTGGGTTGTTTCTCGTGTGCTCAACTTGTGTTCGTATCCAATTAGTATGTCTCTCTCTTTGTTTCTTCCTTTTCCCCTACTCGAGACGGACCCGGCTTCCTCCTCCAGACACCCCGACCTCCCCTGCATATAAGTAGCCACGCCCCCTGGCCACCAAACCAACGCAACCGCAACCATTAACGTCGTCTTCTTCTCTTCACGTAGACAAGTTTTCAATCTCAGTTTTTAGTTCTTCATGGAGAACAAGGGGACAGCAGCTGCGCCGGCGGTGCCGGAGAAGGAGGCGCAGGCGGTGGCGGCGACGTCGTGCTTCAAGAGGACGGTGGGCGAGGACGCGTCGCTGTTGGAGCTGGCCAAGGACCAGTACCGGCAGTTCGCGGAGGCGCAGGGTCGGGACCACTGGGAGTGCATCAAGAACAAGGTCAGCTCCATGTTCGCCGACCCCATCTTCGGCGGAGGCGCCAAGGACCACGGCTCAACCAACACGACGCCGCCCGTCGAGTCGCAGTAGATCGCCGTCGTCTAGATGGCCTATATATATATCGTTATCACTACTCACTCCATGAGGATCGTTAGTTGGTTGGGTCTTTTTACTTCTAGATTAATTAAACTTGTATCGTCGTCATTATGTATAATATTTTTGGATTTTGAGTTAATTAAACTACTACCTCTCTCTCAGTTTACAGGGCATGTACGTGCCCCTAGGTCGTTAATTTGACCAACTTAATACAAGTCATATATTACAAAAAAAATATACCAATATAAACTTCAGATGCTTTATTTTCAAACCGTATAATTTTTGTGCTATATAGTTTATATTAAGGTGATAAAATTGGCAACCTAGGTATACGCGTAGGACTTATATTAAGGTGATAAAACGGTAGTCAAAGTGATAACCTGGAACAACAGCTCTTTTTTATTCTCTCAATCAATGTTATTCTTGCTCCCTTGTTTTGATATACTCCATCTGTAGCAATTCCCTGGTATGGCTGTTGTTTACTTTGTGTTCCCTTGCTCAATTCGAATAAAATTACCGGGTTTTTTTAGAGGACCTGGATCCTTATGAGTCCCTAAGATCTGCACTTTATAAGTCACTTAGTCATATAAGGCAAAGCAGCAAAGAATCCAACGCCTCAGACTGTTTAACGAGTGTACAAATCAATGCTGTAATCACGTGTAGCGTGTGCCCCAGAAAGAATCAGTAGGTCTGCAATTGCAAGGTTCCCAACAATGCTGCTTCGCCTACCACAAAACCAAATCCCAAACCACTCGCATGATGTCAAGATCCTATTGCTAATAATTCGACAACCTCAGGAGAAAAACGAACGAACCAGACGATCTGTCATCATCATTGCATTGATAAACTTTAGCATAGATTAGTTTAGATACATGACTCAACTGAGGGAGATTTCGGCATCATCGCAATTGATAAAACTTTATCAAGGGATTACATACATGACTGGACTGACGGAGAAAAAGAATGAAGGGCCATCTGGCCTTTTACCCCCCAATCTATCTCTACATCCTAGACTACACTTGGCACATTGTTAACGAAGGGAATTAACACTAGGACTACCAGCCATCGGGCGGTTAATTAAATACGTGAGCTGCTAGCCTGCTACAACAAACAAAGGACCAACGTACCTCAACACACAATGCAGCACCAGCCGGAGGAGGAGCCTTTGCCCCCCAGCACCGCTGCGACGTCCAATCAGTAATGATTAAACTTCCTCCGGTGCCGACTGCGACGTCCAATCAGTAATGATTAAACTTCCTCCGGTGCCGACTGCGACGTCCAATCAGTAATGATTAAACTTCCTCCGGTGCCGACTGTAGTCCGAGACGTATCTAAACGTCTGCCCGCAGTCAGGGACTGAGCACTCGTACGGGCGCTCCCCCGTGTGGACTCTTATGTGTTCTGTCTGCGCCCACAGCCACTTGAAGGTCATCCCGCAGCCGTCCCAGGGGCACTTGAAGGGCCTCTCGTCGCGGTGGACACACTGGTGGCGCTTCAGGTACTTGTGCGACTGGAAGCGCTTGCCGCACGACTCGTCGGTGCAGATGTTGCGCTCGTGGGCGCGGAGCTCGGCTCTGCTCTCGAATGTCATGTCGCAGAAATCGATCTCGCACTGAAATAACTCCACCACCTTGGACCTCTTGCCCTTGGTTGCGGCAGCGGAAGGTTTTGCGGTTTCAATCTGCTCTGCCGGCTCTTCAATTACTGCAGGTTTCCTCCTGGGCCTCAGCCTCTCGCATGGAGCGCGGGCAAAGCTCCCAAAACTTTGCGAATTACTGGTACTTAACTCAGATTCCCTCTTTCTTTTTTGCTTGCGCTTGCGTCTGACATAGCATATGATACTTGTTCTTTTTGAGCTTCCAATGCTTCTAGACAATATGTCTGGTTGATAAGCTTTTGGTGTGCCTGAACTTTTGCCTGTATCAGATAAACTGTTTGCTGAACTGTCAAGTATTCCTCTGCTGTTCTTCAAACCCTGGCAGTTCCAGGCACCAACTTCTTCAGCATTTTCTTGTTTATTTTGTATTTCAGCATTCTGAATCCTAAGCGATCCATCAGATGCCAAATTGGGCAAAGTCCGTCCCTTGCATGAAATAGATGCGCCAACGGAAGAGCTAGACGTCTCTATAACTTCATTGTGTGCAACATCACCTGCAGACTGGTCAATGCTAGCCAGTGTCATCAATGTCAAGGAAGCATCGTCAACCTCATCTTTTCCAGGAACATCAGCTAGAATGGATTCTTCTGCTAAAGCTCCAAGTAAAATACCAAGAGAATCCAACTCTGTGTTAACTGAATTTCTATTTTCTCCAGAGACCACAGTCGTCAAAGCAGCTTGCATGCCTTCCAAAACGATGGCATCTCTCTTCGGATACTCATGCTGTGACTCAGTAGGAATAGCGCTCTCGAGATTGACGGCCTTGTCACCAAAATGGCCGGAATTGACCTGTACTGCCGCGGCCAAGTTTCTGCCAGCATTATTACAAAGTTCAATATTCTCCTGCTCCTGTTGAACTTGGAGCTGTTTGTCTTTGCACTCTGAAGTGACATTATAAGAACCCAAGTTTTCATGATTGCTGCTGTCTTCTGCAGTCATGCTTCCATCTACAAGGAACTGTTGTGCGGACATAGCCACGGAACTAGTCAACTCATCTGACTGGACACATTGCTGTTCAGTGGTAAAGTCATCTGACACCCCAGGTGAATCCTGAGAATGCGCTGAACAAATTGAATCATCACTAGTGCTAGCACTTACCAGATCGTCAAGTTCACAGGTGCTAACACTTACTGTACCTTCACAAACTTGATGCGTCATCGGATATTCAGCAGCAGCAACAGGGATACCAATCAGATGATGCATGTCTTGATCATTGTCCACAGAACACGTGTGCATATCGACTACATCGTCAGCTTCTTGCAACCTACTTGGCTGCAGAGGGGCATTTTGTTCAGCGGTTCGCTGCCTTTTGCTACCAATCAGACAATGCATGTCTTGATCAATGTCCTCAGAACACGTGTGCATATCAGCAACATCGTCAGCTTCTTGTAACCTACTTGGCTCCAGAGGGGCATCTTGTTCAGCAGTTCGTTGTTCTTTGGCATTCTCGTAAGCATTTCCAGAAGTGCCCATCTCAGCCTTTGTAACTGCAGGGCTAACCACGTCAGGACCTACTGTGGCATTACGACAGGCAGCATAACCAACAACCCTATATGGGGTTCGTGCTCTTCTGCAGAGCCATTTGAGGTTTGGAACGACAGAAATAGGCGAAGGCTTATCTGAGATGTCTAATCTCTTCCAAAATGACAAAGGAGGTTGCTCTTGGCAACCTGGTGTTTCTTTCCTAAGCTTGAGTATTCTATAGTCTCACCTAAATAGCTTGGCGTAATCATGGTCATAGCTGTTTCCTGTGTGAAATTGTTATCCGCTCACAATTCCACACAACATACGAGCCGGAAGCATAAAGTGTAAAGCCTGGGGTGCCTAATGAGTGAGCTAACTTTACAGTCAAACTGAAACTCAATTTCCTCTGCAATTGATATTGCAAGTGCTTTTAGCTTGGTGTAATCTGCAAAAAAAATAAGGGGAATTTTTAAACTTCAAGAAATACACTAATCAAATTATGGCATTAACATGTGTAGAATTGGTTCCTAATCATGATTCAGAACAAGAGTTCACTTGAGATATTTTGAAGGAGGCATAAGCTCCGAGCTAGAGTCATTTACATGCATCTGCAATTAGCACTCTTGGGTCAACAGAGAAGGAAATGTGGGCCAAGAGCTCCCTGGATCGCTTCAGGACATATGTGCGCAATCTTTGAAGTGATCCTTTTGACCTAAAGTTTGGACTTAGTGCCATAAACAGTCAGATGCCACTCTTTTTGCTAATTAAACAAGCACCGCTACTTTGACTCCTATGCTCATTCTATCTATTGTCTATTCCATCATCGCATTATTCTGTACTGTTTTATAT